>NC_058132.1:192451067-192463333 GCF_016433145.1 Gracilinanus agilis | reverse complement strand
TGTGTGTATGTGAGACCTAGAAAGTTGAGGAGAATATAAAAGAAGGCCTCATGTAGGAAATACTATTTGAGCAGTACCTTGAAGGAAGCTAGAGATTCTAAAAAGTGGAGGTAAGGAAGGAATATATTCCAGACATACGAAATAGCTTATGCTAGGGTATGGAGATAGGTGATGAGATGCCATATCTGAGGACTATTAAGGAGACCAGTCTGAGTGGACTGTAATATGTGTAGAGGGAAGCAATGTGTAATAAGCTTAGAAAGGCAGGTTAGATCTGAGTTATTAAGGGCTTTAAATGCCAAATAAAGAAGTATTTGAAGGCTTCATCTTTTTCTATCCCATGATCTATAGTTTCAATTCAGATGACCAAGAAAACATGTGGGGCTTCTAAAAAAAGGGAGGGGACAGGATCAAAATGATGCTGAGGGAGGATGGCTACTGGTGTTCTGGAGTTTCTCTTTCTTGTACTCATACCTCTATAGATCTTGGTGTTCTGGGCTACAGGTACATTCTTCTTAGGGACATGATTATCTCTAGTAAGTTGGTGGATCTTTCAGTATTCATTATGCGTTGAAGGGCAGTGTGGTATCAACACATAGGAATAGATGCCTGATCCAAGTACATATGGACTAAGAAAACCAAAAATTAACATTATCTATGTTGTATTGTATTTTAATCTAATTTACTAAACATTTTCCAATAAGTTTCACATTTCCATTGTAAAGGGTACCAGCTGCCCACCATGTACAGAAAGCAGCAAGAAGCAGCCACCATGTCATCCTTTTTGTAGTTTGTATGTATGTATATTCTGTTTGTATGCTTCTAAACTTACCACTTAGCAAATGCAAAGGATCATAGACATAGACATGCATACAGAATAAGGCTAGGAAATAATGTAGCTGCTCTATTAACACACATACCAGAATAGTTACATACAGGTCTATGTTATCTCTTCAGAGTAGTCATCCCATGCTTTCAGAAAAACCTGGGAAGACTTACATGGACTGATACAAAGTGAAATGAGTAGCACAGGGAGATCATTGTGCACTGGTAATGGTAATATTGTAAAATGATTAAGTGTGAATGACTTAGTTATTCTGATAAATACAATGATCCAAGATAATGCCAAAGGATTTAGGATGAAAAGTGCTGTATAGCACCTCCAGAGAAAGAACTGATGAAGTCTAAATGCAGATAGAAACATACTCTATTTTATTTCTTTTTTGGAGGTTTTTTTTGGGGGTTTTTTGGTCTGTTTCCTTTTACAACATGACTAATATGGAAAATTTTTGCATGACTACACATGTATAACCGATATCAAATTTCTTACCTCTTAAAGAGTGGAGAGGGAAGAGAGGATAGGAGAGAACATGGAACTCAATTTTTAAAAAAATGAATGTTAAAATTAGTTGTATACATAATTGGAAAAAATAAAATATGAAAACAGATAAAAAACAAAGTAGCTATGCCAGAATGTTGCATACATCCTAAAAGGAAGTCAAATGATCTGAGTTTGAAACCTGGCTCAATCATTAACTAACTGTATGACCATATGCAAGTCAGTTAACCTTTCTCTTCTTCATTGGCAAAATGGGGTGGTTAGTCTGAATAGCTTCTAAGATCCTTCCTTTTCCAAACCTCTGATCTAATAAATTCCTCTTTGGAAATTGTCTCTAGAACCTATGTAGATTCATTAGAATACTTGGCTCTCAAGTCATGTTTTTTTTTTTTTTTGTAGACAGGCTTGGGGTGGATGGAAGGGGTATGTTGTTTGGTGCTCAGTGCACAGTGTGAATAGGGACTCCATGAGAAAAATCTGATACTGACATAATCTTGGAGGAGGGCAAAGGGCATCTCTCTAATTCCTGGGGCCAAGAAAGGAAGGAAAATTAAAAATAAAATAAACATTTGCTTACATTTACTTAGTTCCTGCCATGTCTAAGGCACATCTATATATGATACATATTACATACACAAATAATTATATAATATATAATAACATAACATGCATAATGTTTTAATATTTTATATGTGGTTATATAATATTATAATACATATTCAAATAAACAGTATATTTTACACATGCTATATATTTATATTTATATATATTTATTAGTATATACTTATTTATAGAGACATTTTAATTTATATATGTGTATATATATATATATATATGCATTTATATATGTGTCCTTTATCCGTTGTATTACCCAGCTACTAAGTGGTGGAGTGATTAGAGCACCTGGTCTGGAGTCAAAAAGACCAGAGTTCAGATCTAACCTCAGGCACTTCTAAGTTGTGTGACCCCAAGTAAGTTTTCTCAACTGCAAAATAATGATGATAACAGCATCTACCTCACAAGGCTTATGTGAGGATCAAGTGAGATGGTATTTGTAAAGCTTCGAACACAGTGCCTGGCATAGAGGAGATACTTAATAAATGCTTGTTCCCTTCCCTCTCATTAAAGAATACGTTCTTTAAGCATTAAGCCACTGTGGCTTCTGGGTAGGGGAATCTCAGCCGGACTTTCCAAGACTTTTATCGGAAGGGTGAATATTTGCTCTGAAGTTTCCTGTCAGATCCTATCACCAAGGATTATGAGAATGGGCCTGCCCTGCCCCCTCACTGCCAGAAGGGTTCACTCACTCCCTTCCACCTCAACTTGCACAGTGCTATGTGTACACTGGTAGGCTTTACTCTCAGCATTTCCTATTCCCTACCTTAAACATAGTTTCTTTTGGACTTGGAAAGTTTAATATTAATCTATATAATAGTTAGGAGGAGAGGAAGAGAGATGAGCCAAACATTCTTTCCAAGATACTTGCTAGACCTAAATTGTTTTTTGCATGTATCTGGTGATTTGTGAATTTATATTATTTGGTTAAAATACCCCTTCTTCCCTCTTGGACAGTGGTTACTCTCCAAAGAATAGAAAAGACCAGGTGAAGGTGGGATGTTGGCAGTGCATAAACCTATGTGTGTATATATACATATATGTCATTACACATACACAAATATATTCTTATAAACACATAAATATATGTATATATGTGTACATGTACATACACACATGCATTTGTAAAGTCTTCTTTAAGAGAAATTGAGATCAAGATAGAAATGACTTCTTGATGTTTCCATTCTACTACAATATACCCTGTCCCACCTTGTGGTGGAAAGAACATTTGGAAACTTTCCCAACCAATAAAACAAAATATTTCAATTATATACATAATTGACATAACCTTTGATGGGCTTTTGACAGATGTGTGCTCAGTAAAAGCCATACACCCCTATGGATGGGTGTGTAAACAAAGGGGTTGTTAAATATATTGGGGTATAGAAGATGCAAATTGCTTGGCTTGTGGTGTGGAAGAATAAAATTTCTGGTTGTTCCAACATAAAGAATGGGTTCACACCAGCTGATACTTTTTGATTTTCATAAAAGAAATAGCCCCTGTTAAATAAAAAGTATCTACAAGAGATTCATCCCAATATTCCTGGACCACTTGCTTTTGTTTTAGTGGGATAGGTGAGTATTAAGTAAAATTCTTTTGTTATTCATAGTTGCCATCTTCATAGGACTATTTGGCCAATGTTCTTTTCCTGGAGTGTTAGAATATAATTCCCTGAGGTCCAGTTGAGAGGGTTGGTTTGTTACATTGTAGGTCTGCCCATATGAGCTTGGGTCCAGGTATCCTTGTATATTCTAGAGATAATCCCTTAAAAGGCAACAGATTTGTCTGTTTTGATCTATGGCAGTAAGAGGGAATCAGGAATCTGACTAGAGTTGGACAGAAAATAAGAAAAGGCCACCATGAAAAGGGAGAAATGAAAATTCATATCTTATATTTTGCCTAGGGTTTTATTCTTAACACTAAAACCTCCAGATGTCAAGGTCTGACAATATTTACTGAAAGGGGTTCCATATCTGACACAGAATAGATAGTTTACTAGTGGTTTAAAAGACATTCAAAGGGATTCTGCTTGCTTTGGACTCCATGTAGAGATTCACCACTAGTAATGTCTTTGGTATTCTCTGTGCCCAAGACTTCAGGCAAAACCAGTTAGGAACACTAAACCCTGAAGGCCATGCCTTGCCACTTAAAAAAAAAAAGTCTTTCTAGCTCATTCATATCTCTCCTTCCTAAGAAGTAGCTTTATGACAGTAATAAAATGGGCCAGTCTGAGCCAGAATTTTTGCTTCTCTCTCTACTGTAATCTGTTTCCTATATTAGGGCAATGTTAGATTAAGAAAGAGGATGGTCCAATCTTAGGCAATTTTGTTTTGGTATTGCTTACCATCTTCACAATTCAACTACCTTGGTTTCCTTAATATGTTTCTACCATATAGTCCAATGTCTACCTAAGTTTTAAGTATATACATAAGCTGCCACACTACTTGTCCACCATCATCTCACATGACTTCTTAACACTCAGTCAGTTGAGGCCAGATTGCAGCAATCCATTTTGAATCTCATATTTGGAAGGAACTAGAGCCACCATTTAATTCAATTCACACTCAAATGAGAACACATTGTATAGCATTCTCAACAAATAGTTGTCCAGACTTTTCTTTAATGAAGGGGAACCAATGATCTCCTGTGGCAGCATATTCCACGTTTCAATGATCCTAATTTATAGGAAATTTTTCCTTACCAATGTCACTTATTGTTCCTCATTTTTCCCTATGAGAAAAAAAAGAACCAATTGAATCCCTCTCCACCTGACTAGAGCACTTTGGATGCTTAAAAATGGCTTTTCTCCTAGGTGTTCTTCTCAGTTCCTTCCTTTTATCTTACGGCATATATTTGAAACCCTTTTTCCTTCCAATAATTTGGGAAATCTTTAGTTTATCAATGTCTTTCTCAAAGTGCAATACTTAGTTAGAATACAAATACTCCATATATGGTCTGATATGAGAACAGAACAGTGGGACTAAAATCTTCCTTGCCGTAGAATGTATGCTTCTCTAACAATATACCTTACATTTAATAAGATCACTTTCAGTGTGGGCCCATAAACACATTAATTGCAATAATCACTTTTTTCAGTGTCACTAGATACTGAGTTCAAGGTCCCTTGAAGGCAAGGCCCAAGTCTCTTGACTCTTTCCACAGGCTCCTTCATATCTAGAGATTGAACAATAATGATGGCTGGAAAACAAAAAAAAAAAACACAACAAAACGGTTGTCTTGATTGCTCAACTGGCTTTCGAGTGCCAGTAAAAGAAAGATGCTTTCCTAGTAGTAATAAATCTTCCCATGATTTTCCATAAGCACCTACTTCTTGCTTAAGGCTGTGAGTCTTGGGGGACTTGCCAGAGGCCTTTCCAAGGAGATCACACCCTTCTAGAGCAGCCCATTCCTGTGTTCCCTTTTGTTTGCCTTTATTTTTCATTTTCAAGTTTAAGCCATGTGCTCTTGGCAGCTGAGGACTCCTTAGGATGACTAACGCATTACAGGCTCATCAGCATTCTAGGATTACGGGTAATGTTACTGGCAGCCCACACTGGGGAAAAGGTAACCTCTGGAATTCTTAGTTACCAGTTTGTTGTGTCAACATTCTTGGCTGAAGCTGGCACATAAATAAATCTGATGGCCTCCTCCTCCTCCTCTATGCTAGCCCCACTCGCTGCCTGACATGGGACTTTTTCAATTTTCATTTATTTATTTTTAGGAAAGCCTCAGAAAGTAAATGAATAAAGGAGTAAGAGTAAGTGAAATATCTTGCAAGATGTTTACAGATGGCAAATTCTGTTCATTTCTCACTTCAATCAATCTGCCTGGGACAGCACCCAATCAGACTTCCCAGTGTGAAAGTCATATTCTGTTAGTATGTAGATACTGCATATAGTCTCTTTCTTCTGCTAATGACTTTTGTTGTCCTTTGTGCAGAACTGGAGATATTAAAAACAAGCCACTTCCCTACCCCTACCAAAAAAATCTTTTCTTAAGAAATACTCACTATCATTTTCTTCATCTTTAAAAAGGTCTACTTCCTGCATGAGAAGCAAAAGTGGTAATTAATATCATGAGCATTTGTATATAAACAGAAACATTTCTTATACCTCAGATACAATAAATGTAAATGATCCTCAGAAACATCCATCTTCAATTCTTATTTGTCAAACTAGATCTGTTCAATTGGCTATTTTCAGCATGAAAATATGGGGATTTCTGATGCCCTCTGCATATACACTCATGAATCTGGAATCAGTAGAAAGGAGGAAAAAACAATTAAAAATATAGCTGTAGGCAGTGGCATTTGAAACTTAAGGGAATAAAGAGGCAACATAATACAAATTGCAAAAGGAATTTGAGGGTCTTTGGCAAGATTTTTGTTGTTCATTCATTTTCAGTTGTATGTGGCTATCATCAATCACCCTGTTTGAGGTTTTCTTGGCAAATATTTTGGAGTGGTTTGGCATTTCCTTCTCCAGCTCATTTTACAGATAAGAAACTGAGGCAAACAGAATTCAGAAGCACACAGCTAGGAAGTGTCTGAGGGTAGATTTGAACTCGTGAAGATGAGTTCTTTGGCAGAATGGTATGTCCTTATTGGCAGAGTCAATTAATTAAACTATGGCTATATTTTGGGTAGACAATATCCAAATAGGGGACAGCAAGTGATTCATCTTAGACAAAAATGTGAAGTCACTCTCTCACCATTTATTATCATATTTTTTCAATCCCCCTCATTATATTCCTTTTGTTGTAATTTTGTCTTCTGATTGGCCAGAGTCATCTGTTTCAGTGCCCCACACATGGCCTTTGCCTATTTTTCTAGACTGCCTCTATCCCACACCCCCACAAAAACTCCAACCTCCTCAAGAAAAATAATCTCTCTGAGGAGTTAGGAGGAAAGCAATAATGATGAACTCTACAAATGTCACAAAAGATATCAGATTTACAATAAGATAAGCATAATTGATATCTTTGGGCCTTTAAAAATAAGACTTGTTAAGCCAAGGGAAGGTCTGATTGGTAGAATTTCAACCAGTGAAATGAAAAAAAAATTCTTTGCTATTGTTGATGGTGGTTTTTGGAAGGAGATGGGGGGAGGAAAGCAAGAGACTTTCTTATCCTTTAAATTTTATCACTGTCAGGGGCATGGCTAGATTGCCAATTGGGAGCCATGCCTAGATATAGGGGATCCTGGAAGCAAAGCTGACTGCAGACACTTCCTAGTTGTGTGACCCTGGACAAGTCACTTTATCCCCATTGTCTAACCTTTACCCATCATGTAAGGTTTTTAAAAAAATAAATAAAATACATTTTATCTCTGTAGGCAATTATCTATTCTACAACTGAATAAAATCACTCTTTATAGCTCTAAGTAAGAACAAGGTTATCCTAGCAGAAAGAATAATTTTCTGACTTGGGAAATGTATAGAAAAATCATCCCTGGACACTCTAGGCCAGTGATTTCTTAGAGGTCCCGCTCACAAAGTAGGTTACACAGAATGAACAGTTGAGTTCAAAATCCAAAGTGGGTTGAAATTTATACCAGAAACTATTATATTATCTTCCCCCTCAAATCCACACCACACCAAACTTCACTATTTCTCTCAAGGGGACCACAATCCCCCCAGTCTCCCAGGTTCATATCCTTAGCTTCAAACACCCTCTCACTCAGTTCACAAAGCCAATAAATGGCCATCTCTTTTTACCTTCTCAGTTGCAATACAATATGTCTCCTTTTTTCCATTTATACATTCTAGTTCAGGCCATTATCACCTCTTGCCTAGCCTATTGTCGTACTCTCCTAATTGATTTTCTGGCCTCAACTCTCGTCCCATGGCAATCTCCATTCTCCAACTGTTACATATATTTTCCTAAAACATAGTTTTGACCATATCTGCCTCCATTCAACAAACTCCAATTGTTTCCTACTGACTCTAAGATAAACCAGAAACTGTATTATTTGGCACTTCGAACCTTTCTTAACCCAACTCCCTCTTACCTTTCCAGCATTATTATACTTGACATCCCTTTATATACTGGAAGTGAGAAAAACTGACCTTTTTGCAGTTTCTCACACTCATACAAAAATCCAACGAAAATATCCAAACAGATGAGAAAGAATGCTATCCACATTCAGAGGAAGAACTGTGGGAGCAGAAACACAGAAGAAAAAAACTGACTGATCACATGGGTTGATGGGAATGTGATTGGGGATGTAGACTCTAAGCAATCACCCTAGTGCAAATATCAATGATATAGAAATAGGTCTTGATCAATGACACATGTAAAACCCAGTGGTGGGGGGAGGGGAAGGATAGAACATGAACCCTGTAACCATGGAAAAATGTTCTAAATTAATTAATTAAATAAAGAAATCAAAAATAAAATAAAATATCCAAACAGGAATAGAAAATTAAGATATGGAACTATCTACTAAGCAAAATGGCATAAGGGAAGACTTCATTGAATAAAATCACAGAAAATTCCTCATCTTGGCTAGTTACTTTAATCAAATTACCTAAATAATTAATTATCAAACAGTTATTATTTATATATCTGGCTTGTGCCTCCGGACACACACACATATTTTATATATGTATAATACAAAGGTGTTTTTTAAAATAATGAAGCATATTTAATCACAATGCTTGTAGTAAAAAAACCTTATTAACATTTGGTGAGAGCAAAAATATTTTTGTATCACTAATAAAATATAAGCACTTAATTATAGCTTATTTTGTTTTATTGTATCCCTTTTAATTTCTTTTTTGTATATGTTTTATAACGTATATAATTTATTAGTACAGTAATACAAATATAAAATTTATAGGTCAATTTTACATATATATATGTAAAATATTCGTCCTCAGGGAGCTTATAATCTAGGACAGAAATATGACATGTGCAAAATACTAATACAGAACAGAATATGATCAGTGTTTAAGTGAAATAGGTACAAAATCTTATACAAACATTTCTTGGGGGGAAAGATGATGTCCAATTTGAAGGATCAAAGAATTTACTGAGGAGGCAGGATTTAAGCTAGATCTTGAATGACATTTCTTGTTTCAAAAAATATTTATTAAGCCCCTTAGAGAATTGTATGGGCAGCTAAGTGGTATAGTAGATAGAGCACCAGGACTACAGTCAAAGAAGACTTGAGTTCAAATCTGGCCTTACTAGCTGTGTGACCCTGGGCTAGTCATTTAACTCTGTTTGGCTCATCTATAAAATGAGCAGGAGAAGGAGGTGGCAAACAATTGTAGTATCTTTGCCAAGAAAATCCCAAATGGGGTCACAAAGAGAAAGATATGACTGAAACAATCAAGCAACATATAAAGACTGCGTACAAAATATCTCAATATACGGATGGAAATGCCTCGTGAAATTGTGAGCTTCTTGATGGCAGGGACTATCCTTTGCTTATTTTTATATCCCTAGGCTTAGCACAGTGCCTGTTACATTGTAGGTCCTTAGTAAAGTAGTCTCTACTCTTCTAAAGTATATGGATACTATTATAGCAGTCAAGGAATTTAATAATTAAGTACTGGGATAAGGGGGCCATCATATGCTGGTTCAGAACCCCTGTTTGGTATATAAAGAAGTGAGATCTAGTGGCATGGGAAGTAATTAGAAGAAGCCTTGTGGCATAATGGACGTCATGCTGAATATGGAGTCAGAAGACTTTTGGCTTAAATCCTACCTTTGAGGATAAATGCCTTTTTTTAATGTGATTCTTATTTATAGTAGTCATTGTGTACATTAGCCTAGGAGGTTCCTTCTTTATTTTGTATCAGTTCATTCAATTCTTCCTATGCTTTTCTCAATTCTTTATTCCAATAATATTTTGCTATATTCATAAGCCACAAGTAGTTCTTTCATTCTCTAATTTCTAATCACCTACTCTGCTTATAGTTTTTTAAACTTTCACCTTGCTTGAGAAGTTATATTGTAAGGTTGCTCTCAGAGTAGTTAATTTTGTAAAGCTCCAATATAAATTAAAGCAGTATCATTATTAGCTTAGAGATCAATGTTCCCTACACATATCTTAAGAGAAAAATTATAGACTGAACATAATTCATTTAAAAGACAGTATAATCATACAGAAAGACAGGTACATACTAATATACTGTTGGTATACCTATGAATTATACTACTTAATTTGGAAAGCAATTTGAAATCATGCCTATATGAACTAAAATGTTCACACTCTTTGATACTAGAGATTTCGTTGTTAAACATATACCTCGAGGAGCTGAAAGATAGACACTAAGTCTCATACCCGCAAAACCAATCATTGCAAAAAATTTTGGAGTAGCAAAGAACTGTAAAGTAGTTGCTCATTGATGTAACATGTCAAGTGGCAGCACTGTATCATTGAAAGTGAAATGAATTCAGATAAAAGAACATGGGTTGGGGCAGCTGGGTAGCTCAGTGGAGTGAGAGTCAGGCCTAGAGACAGGAGGTCCTAGGTTCAAACCCGGCCTCAGCCACTTCCCAGCTGTGTGACCCTGGGCAAGTCACTTGACCCCCATTGCCCACCCTTACCACTCTTCCACTTATGAGACAATACACCGAAGTACAAGGGTTAAAAAAAAAACAAAAACATGGGTTCAAAATCCTGTCTCTGTTACTACTTACTACTTTTCTTAGTTTCTGTTTCTTCACATGTAAAATGGAAAGGGTTGGACATCACAAACCTTAGAGCCCTTTGTGGCTCCAAATCTATGATGACATGATTGGGAAAGGCTACAAAAATTGTACATTAATGTATGGGAACATTACTATACCATAAAAATGAATATAAGAATCAAGAAAAGCTTGCGGGGACTTATATATGAATTTGCAGATTAAAGTAAGCAGGAGAGAGAGAGAGAGAGAGAGACAGAGAAACAGAGAGACAGAGAGACAGAGAGACAGAGAGAGAAAGACAGAGACAGAGACAGAGACAGAGAGCAAGGAAGCAAGGAAAGAAAGTATGGAAGGAAAGAAGGAAGAGATTTTAGTGATTTAGCTTAGAGAAGACTTTTCAGAGGTGGAGGACTATAAATATATAATATAATATAATGCCATATACAATTGATATGTTGATTGACTTTTTTGAACTTCACTTTTTTCTTTTTTTTTATCACAAAGTATCATAACTGGATTGAGGCAGCTACATGGCTCAGTGGCTAGAGCACTGGACCTAGAGTCAGGAAGTCCAGAGTTAAAATCAAGCCTACAACACTCACTAGCTGCGTGTCCCTGGGCAAGTCACAATCTCTATTTATCTTAATACTTGGCAGAGGGAAATGGCAAACCACACCAGTATCCTTTCCAAGAAAAACCCCATGAATAGTGTGCTCCATGGAGTGACAAAGTGTCAATACGATTGAATGTCAATAACAGAATCATAACCAGGTAGAAGAAAGGATGGGATAGATATTCAGATTATGGTGATGTCAAAACAAAATATATCAGCAACAAAAGAAACTTTGATTTATAACAGAGGACTCTATTTTTCTTTGGCTAAATGCCCTATAATTAATTTCTTTTAGTCGGCATCCGCAATATACATGCATTTATTGATTGTCTATACTAATATATTATACACATAACTATAAACGAAACATTTAAAACTTTTTTACTAATATTTTGTGAGAAAATGTGATTGAATATATTTCATTATTTGTTTAAATCTTGGTTTAATACTTGGTGATAATGTACTTTGAAAGTTTGGTTCTAAATTCAGTGTATGCTGATACTCAGTTTTAGTGATTGGAACAGGCAAAAAAGAAACTTCATGAAGCTACACATAAATTGTAACTTTATCATTGACTATGCTTATTAATTCATTGAACTCATTTTTTAGTCTTATCCACAAATTGTGTAAAGGTTTTTTGTTGAAATCCAGTTAGTAAATTCCCTTCTTTCTTGATGTTAGTCACGTGTACTTATAAACCAATTAGGAATTACATTTTTATAGTTTTAACAAATAGTTTCAAATTCCACTAAAATTCTGTTTGAAATATTTTTTTAAAATTAGAAAGTTAGTTTTCTAAGCTTTAAATTATATATATATATATATATATATATATATATATATATACACACACACACATACTCAAGTTTTTATAGGAAAGGACACCCATCATTTTTAATGACAAAAGCTTTTTTTTTATTTTTAAAAATGTTTTAATTTTTTAAAAAACCCTTACCTTCCGTCTTGGAGTCAATACTGTATATTGGCTCCAAGGGAGAAGAGTGGTAAGGGTAGGCAATGGGGGTCAAGTGACTTGCCCAGGGTCACACAGCTGGGAA
>NC_058132.1:192381607-192448306 GCF_016433145.1 Gracilinanus agilis | reverse complement strand
CCTTCCTTCCTTCCTTCCTTCCTTCCTTTCTCAACCCTTACCTTCTATCTTAGAATCAATATGTATATTGGTTCTAAGGCGGAAGAGTGGTAAAGGCTATGTGATTGGGGTTGAGTGATTTGTCCAGGGTCATAAAAGCTAGGAAATGTCTAGGGTCAAATTTGAACCCAAGACTTCCGATCTCTAGGCCTGTCTTTCAATCCACTAAGCCAGCTAACTGGTGCCTGGATAGAGCTTCTAAATGTGAAGACAATTCTCTGTAGGGTATATGGGATCCCATATAAGATATGGCTTGCCTCTTTATTATATCCATAAATAATAAAAAGAAATGGCTAAAAGCTTATTTCCCCTTCCTTTTTACCACCCCACCCCCCAACTTCCACTGGATCACCAGTAATGGTGACTGAGAATACTCTAAAATGGACTAGGGAGAGCGACCTGGCCCTGTGCCATCCCTCCTATCTTCCTTTGTGCTGCAGACAGCATGGATGGTTTCCTTATGAAAGTTTCATTCTTTACTTTCCAGCCAACTGGTAACGAACCAATTAGCTATTACAGCTTGTCAACTTGCTCAGCTGCTGTGCTGTACTGTTGACACTTGACCCAAGCAATACACATTCATCTGCCCCAAATCTAATTATCTTGATCAAGTAGGAGCAATGTAAAAAGTATGCAAATAAGACCTTGCTGCTTGCTGGGTCAGACTTTATAAAAGATCAGTTACATGGAATTCTGACTGGTGACTAAAGGATGGATACCTTTTGAATGCTACAATGCCCCTTCGTTCCAAAGAGCAGATTCCATTATCATTCTGATGAGTAGCAATGTTCAGAAATAAAAGACTTTCACCAAATCATCAAAGCATCCCAGAATGATTCCCCTAGGAAGTCATCTAATATGTATTCAGGACACATAGCACATTGAATTTATAATAAGATGCAGGGCTCCATTGGGTATTTTTTAAAAGGACTAAATTATCATTGGATCTTCTCCTTGCACATTAGCTCCTCTTTTTGCTCACATTTTATTGAAGGAAATAGCATGTAATGATGGACTGGCCAATGAGAAGCCAGTCTTGGACATATGCACATTTTGTGAGCTTCCACTTGGAAGCGTCTGATGGTACAAAATGGGAAGGACTGGCTCTCCACTTCAGAGCACTTAAAGGTATTCTGCAACTGTTTCCTGTCTACCTATTGTGTGTGCTCCCAGGACTGAGCCCTCTTTGGCCAGTATCCTGTTATAAGCATGTACACAATTAAGTACCAAATGTGTGCAAAGTTAATTTTTATTTAATTCATACAAAGTACTTGGGTGGATTAACAAAATTCTTGGAGGAGGAGGTACTGGAGCTGAATGTTGAAAGAGGAAATATGAATATAAGAGGCAAAGATATGCCTTCCAGGCATAGGAGGGAGCTTGGCAAAGGCATGGAGATAGGATATGGAATACCTGATGGGAAGAGCAGTAAACAGGTTGGTTTGGCAGGACCCCAGAATCCTTAAAGGGGAGTAATAGGTATTACATCTTGAAAGGTAGGTTATAATCAGACCCTGAAGGCCTTTAAATGCATAACTGAAGAGTTTGTGTTGCTGCTAGAAGTATTAAAGAGACATTAAAGCTTCTTTAAAATGATATAGTTGGGGCATCCAGGTGGCTCAGTAGATAGAGAGCTAAGTCAGGAGACAGGAGGTCCTGGATTCAAATCTGAATTCAGATACTTCATATCTGCGTGACCCTGGGCATATCACTCAATTTCTGAGTTTGAATTAAAGCTCAGATTTGTTCCTCAGACCTCTATTCTCATTCCTTTGTTCATAGGAAATTCAAGGAATATACTCCATCTTAGAGTGTCTTCCATTGTAGGATGATGGAAAAGTGATATTATGGGTTCTACTTTGCCCTGTAAATAAAAACCAGCTTAGGTCAAGTGTACCTGCTAGCAGCAGAACAGAGTCCTTGACTCTTGATTGGGGTAAATGGAGAATTTCATGCATACCACATAGGACCAGATTACAGACTCAAAACCCTATAATTTTCCATCATCAACCAAGGAATTGAGGAAGGACTGAGAGAATGATAGCTCATTTCCTTACAGAAGTCTTGTTATATGTCAGGGAGGGCTGAAATGACCAAAATTATATTTAATGATCTACAGGGCACAATTTCTTTGTCTTTGATCACTAAGAGAGATCATTGATTGATTTATTGGTTATCGCTAGCCTAATCAATAAATTGGTTTCTTTATCTGGAAGCCTTCTTTCAGATTTTTTAATCATCACAGCACATATGGGTGATGCCTTTTGATTCGAGTATAAATTGGCTTTAAGTGAGGTAGAGTTACACAAAGTCATTGACTTCTTTCTCTCTTTCAGAGTCATCAAAGTCCAGTGGCAAGACAAAAAGTCACGATGATTGACATTGGCTCAGGATGTAGAGTATACCCTTGTGGTCTTCAATATCTATCTTTGTGAATTAAATAACCAGGGGACCCCAATCCCAGAAGACTCACCCCAGTGGATGGACAGATGAGTCACAAAGTTATGTGTCTGATGGCCTAATGTTCTGGCTCCATGGAGGCTAGATGGCATTATGTATGAAAGCTATTGGCCAATGGAAGGATCCAGAGAAGGAGCTTAGGTTTGTAAAGCCAGTGTGGGATGCTCAGTGGCTCTCTTTGCTTCTATGCCTGTCTCTGGTCTGACTCTTTCTCTGAGCCATCCCAACAGCCTTTTATTTGGCTTGCAATCCCTGGCAAGCATGGAGAGGACCACACTGGGCTGGAATCTGGGACTGGATCCTACTTAAGTTAGAAAGGCTGGAAACATTATTTCTATTTTTCTTTCTCTTTTCTAATAAATGCTTATAAATTTAGTATAAAGCCTCCAAGATCAATTTTTACTTACAACAATCTAAGTTCTAAGCACTCCACAACACTTGCTTCATTGCCCAACTGAAACAAATTGGTCGCATCATCCTATTCTGCCCAGTGAAGTCTTCACATGCTTGAGATAGATACCTTCCTAACTCATCAACAGGTCTGAGGTCTCTTGGTTACTCTCAACCTGGATTTAGCCAATATGCTGAGCCAATTTTATCAGGATATGGCTCATCTGTGTGCTATAGCTTCTGGGAGCCACAGGTAAGAGTTGAGTAGATATCAAAGGTAGAAGGCAGCGCTGAAAAAAAGGCTCAGCAGCCCCTACAGAAGAGGCACTAGTCTTCTCTGAACACCACAAAAATCCTTGTTGAGTAAACACATTCATGAGGGTCTCTAGTCCATTGCCAAAAAATACCTCAGTTATATTTCCAATGAACTGTTTCATTGACAATGAGTCACCACTTCTATTTGCCTGAGTTTCTTCATCTGTAAAATAGAATTAATAATAGCATGAATTTCCCTGGGTTGTTGTGAGGGTCAAATGAGATAATAAATGTAAAGTCCTTAGCACAGTGCCTGGAATATAGTAAGAGCTATATCGATGTTAGTTATTATAATTATTATTGGTTTTCCATTCATTCCAGCAGCTACGAGGCTTGTCCTATATAACGTCTTGCTCTGCCAGATAAGTATTAATTATTTAACTGGCAAAACAAACCATCACAGTTTTAACTAATTTCTATCCTTCTTGAACCTGATGGGGCTGAAACTGAATAATATGCAGCAGAGATAGTATAAGACTATTCCTTTGAAGTTCGTGGGATGAAATAACCTCAGAGATTATTTGGGTTTGACTCATAGAACTGATTCCTCTCTATAACATTCTCAACAAGTGATCATTTATCTTCCTCTTGAAGACCTCTTTTGATGGAAATCTTATCTCCAGGGAATTCCTCTTGCCTTTGCCCAGCTCCAATTGGTAGAAAGGTTTTTTTGTTTTTTGTTTTTTTCCCCCCACCTCTACATTGAGACCAAATCAGACCCCTGTGTACTTTGCATTCATTCTTACAGTTCTGCTCTCTGGATCAAGGAGAACAAGTCTAACCCTTCTTCCATTTGATAGTCTTTCAAATACTGGAAGGCAACTCTTATGCCCCCCAACCCCCCAAGCCTTCTCTCTTCTGAGCTAAATATCCCCAGGTCCTTTAACTCATATGCCATACTTTGAAAGCTCTTCACCAATCTAATTTCCTTTCACAGAACATGTTCCATCTTTTCAAAGTTTCCACCAACATGTGGTGTCTCCTGATGAATACCATGCTCTACATATTGTCTCATTGATGAAAAATTCCATGGGATGATCTCCTCCCTCATTCTTCAAGCTATGTTACCACCAGTGTAGCCTAAGATAGAGGAAGCTGGGTGGTCCAGTGGTTGGAATGTTGGACCTGGAGTCAGGGAGACGAGTTCAAATTTTGCCTCAGACACTAACTGTGTAACTCTGGGCAAGCTGAATAACTGCTATCTGCCTCAGTTTCCTTAATTATAAAATGGAGGTGATAATAGCATCTACCTCCAAGAAATGTTACAAAGATCAAATCAGATGGTATTTGTAAAGCCCTTAGCAAAGTACCTGGTACATACTAGGCCCCTGATGAATACTTGTTTCCTTCCTTCCTAAGATTACATTAGCTATTTTGTGTGAATCATATCTCACTATTGACACATATTAAGGTTGTCATCCATTAAAGCTGCTAGATCCTTTTCTCATCTCAACTGTTGTCTAGCTACACCTCCTTCATACTTTATTGAGCAGGTGATTAAAACAAACAAACAAACTCATGCCCTTTACATTTACATCTAGAATAGTTAGTCTTTTTAGATATACTCTACTGTTCTAGCCTGCAATGGACTTTTTGCAAGCTGATTTGGTCATATAATATATTCTCTTTCCCTCTGATTTTTGCATAATCTACAAATTTCATTTAAGTCATTGATAAAAATTTTGTACAGATCCTGGTCAAGGACAGAACCTTCCTTCCTCCTGGTAGAAGCCTCCTTCCAGATTTACATTTCTCCATTAGTCATTGTCCTTTTAGCATTGTTATTCAAGCCCAGCTATTCATTCAGTTCCCAGCTATTTAAATTTCTTCTCATTGAGCTCATAGATCTCTACTTTTAGTCCAAAAGGAAGTAGTGAGACTTTGTGAAATGCCTTCCCCAAATCCAGGTATACAATGTCTGTGGCATTCCCCTGATCTGATCCCCTAATTACCCAGCCTGTAAAGGAAAGAAACTTAGTCAGACATAACCTAGTCTAACTGAATTTCAGTTGTGAATCATAATGATCATATTTCATTAACAAGGGTAGAGCTTCAAGAAATAATGGAATCAAACCTGACCCTTACTTACTGGTTGTGTAGCCCTGGGGAAGTTACTAAATTGTTTTGTACCTCAATTTCCTCATCTATAAAATGGGAAAATGATAGAACCCTATTTCACAGGATGGATATAAGATTGTATGTAAGATTCAAGTAAGATAGCATGTGTAAAATATTTTGCAAACCTTAAATACTACTGATGTTCTATTTTGCTTGCGTTCTATCTACACTATACTTGGAATGTTGTGCTCAGTCCTAGGCACACCATTTTAGGAAGAATATTGAAAAGCTAAAGAATGCCCAGAGAAAAGAGAGCAGAAAGATGATGAGCCTCAAGATCATACCATATGAAGATCTCTTCAAGAAAATATGGATATTTAGACTGAAGAAAAGAAGACTCAGAGAGGAAATGATAAGTGCCTTCAAAGGCTTAGGAGATTGTGATGTGGAAGAGTGATTAGATTTAGTTTTAGGGGCAACTAGGAGGTACAGTACAGAAAATGCCTGGCTTGGAGTTGGGAGAAGACTCATCTTCCTGAATTCAAATCTGACCTCAGACTTTCTAGCTGTGTGATCCTAAACAAGTCACTTAACCCTATTTGCCTCAGTTTCCTCATCCATAAAAAGAGCTGGAAGGGGCAGCTGGGTAGCTCAGTGGATTAAGAGCCAGGTCTAGAGACGGGAGGTCCTAGGTTCAAATCTGGCCTCAGACACTTCCCAGCTGTGTGACCCTGGGCAAGTCACTTGACCCCCATTGCCTACCCTTACCAGTCTTCTGCCTTGGAGCCAATACTCAGTATTGACTCCAAGACGGAAGGTAAGGGTTTAAAAAAAAATAGCTGGAGAAGGGAATGGCAAACCACTCCACTATCCTTGCCAAATGGGGTCACAAAACTCATCTTCCTGAGACCAAATCTGGCCTCAGACACTTCCTAGCTATGTAACCCTGGGCAAATCATGTAATCCTATTTGCCTCAATTTCCTCATCTGTAAAATAAGCTGGAGAAGGAAATGGCAAACCACTACAGTATCTTTGCCAAAAAAATCTCCAAATGGGGTCATAAAAAAGTCAGACATGATTGCCCAACAAACTTCAGCCCTAGAAGACAAAACTATAATTAGTAAGAATTTCTAGTAAGAAGTTACTGAATTGGTTAATTAGATTCCCTGTGTAGTCACATTGACCTCTTTGGACTACTTTTCTTCCTCAATGGATTCATTTCTGTTTTTGCCTTCTTGGGGACTTTCAATCTCTCTTGGGCTGTCTAACTTTGTTTAATTCTAGACCACCTCACCCTACGAGTTATTTGTCTTAATTTATTGAAATTTGTTCCCCTTATATAGAGTATAAGTCAGACTTCTCTAATTTTTCCTTTCTGGTTTGTGACAAATTCTAAATTGGCATGGTTGTTTTCTCACGAGATTCCTGCCATTTCTATTCCACTGACTCATTCCCCCTCAGTAGTTAGAATCAGGTCCAACACTGCACTTCCTGTCAATGCTTCCTCTACCTGCAGATGAGGTAACATGGTGGCACTGGTCAAAGGAGTCTCAGTAGCAGGAGAACATGTGTTTGGTGAACCTGCTTTTAATGGCACTGGAAGAGCTCACCTTCTTCTAAAAGAAAGGGTTGGATATTCAAAAAGTATTAGAGCAGCATTTTATGGATCACATGCATATAATCCTGTGTAGAAACCTACAAATCTGTAGTGGAGAGAATTTGAGTAAGATCCAATGGAGAGAGAAGTGAGAAGTGGAAACAACATTTTTATAAGAACATATTATGAATGTTCTAGACAGAAAGAAATGCAAGAAGAATTCCAGAAGCAGTTCTTAAGCATAATATGAAGACCAGATGTAGTACTGATAAAGAATAGATCATTAGCCAGGATATTTCTTTGATATGGACAGAGCAACCTTGGAATCCTTGGCTTCCCCTAAAACTGTTAAAGTTTATTCTTTCATAGCTATTCAGGGACTTTTGATTTTTATCTTTGCATTTCAAGCACCTAACTCAGTAGTAGGCAATTAATATATGCTTGCTGACAGTTAATTAAATTTATATGTGTATTAAAAAAGCCAACTGTAAGCAGCAAGTTCACAGGTTCTCTTTTTCGTATATTTAAATATTATTAATGACTATTAAGTCTGTAACACAAAAGAAAGCTCATGGGAAAAAAAAAAGGCAGAGCTTCCAGGAATAAAGAGATGATAGTTCTGCAGACATGACTGAAAATGACTAAAGAAACAGCTACCACAAAAGAGGAAAGGGCCCCCTTATTGGAGATCTTCAAACAGAGACTATTAGACTACTTATTGGGCATATTGTGGCAAGAATTCTTATTCAGGTATGGATTGAACTGGTTGACCTCTGAGATCTCTTCCAACTCTAAAATTCTATGAATTCTATGATTCTGTTCCACTCTGTATATTAAGCACATGCTGCACATCACTCTATCACATCCCGAGGGCTTGTGAATAGCTATCTGAAGTCATGGATATTCTCACAGGTCTTCTTTCTCAATTTTATCTTGGGTGAATTGCTTGACATATCTACTATTATTTTTCTTATATAATAATGATAGTATTTAAAATTTATAAAGTGCTTTATACACTATGATGTTTGATTCCCACCACAACCCTGAACGATAATCACTATTATTATTATTATTCCCATTTTACATAGGAATGGACAGAGAAATCATGTGACTTGCCAGGGTCACCTAACTAGGAATTATCTGAGACAAGATTTGGACTCAGGTCTTCCTGATTATCAGTCCTTTTCTCTATCTATTTTGTTACCTCACTCTCCTGTTAATAAAATATGTGCTGCAGTGTGTAGGGCACCGGACCTGGAGTCAGGAAAGACCTGGGTTTAAATCTGCCCTTAGATATTTCCTAGCTGGGTGATCCTGGGCAAGTCACTTAATCAAAACTGTTTAGTCCTTATCACTCTTCTGTCTTGAAATTTATACTTAGTATTGTTCCTAAGACAGAAGGCAAGTTTTTTGTTTGTTTGTTTGCTTGTTTGTTTTTCAATGCAGAATGGGCTTTTTGGCTTAACATTTGCTTTTCTTCTCCCTCCTCACTTCCACTCTGGTTAAAGCTCTTTTCATAAGATCCACAGGTCTCCAAGCCAACATATATTCCTAAACTTGGTTAAGTTCTCCTAATCAAGGCTTGATCATTTTTGGAGCAAAGTCCTGGTTTCAGAAGTACAAATCCCTCTCACTGATACCATCTTCTTTACTATCCCAGAGTGCATTGTTTAAAAAAGGTCTGTTGCTGCCCAGTTTTCTATTCTGCAGTAGGAAAAGGTAGCCATCAAGGGGCATAGACAGAGATTGTCTACTCCTTTATTTGTGGCAATTTTAAATTAGGTTAACAAATGTTTAAGATTGTCCCCACCTCCTACCCATGTTGGAATGCAGAATGTCCATATTTTCACATTTCAACCAGGAGAAGGGATGATGTATTGAGTGTATGGTGGGGCTTAAAAATAGGTCTAAATTTGACACCTGACTGTACTGTGGCTAAGGGCCCCAGGATGGGATCCTCAAAGTATGCCGAATAATTGTATCTTTATTGGCTGCTCATACAGCGTGTCTGGGTCCACTTAAGAAGACTTTACATTCATCTCCCTTTCAGAGCCTTCACAACTATTTCCTTTGCAATGGAAGACAAGCAAATTCTCCAAGTGTTACATAATTTCTCTTTTATGTGTGTTCCTCTAGAATGTCTGCCCCTCTTTTTCTTTAATAATTCAAATACTATGCTTCTTTGAAAATGCTCTGTTCAAGTTCTGTGTCCCCTACAGAGCTTTCACTGATTATTTGCTCTACTTTTGAAGAATGGAATCACTGAATCTTGGAAGAGATCTTAAAATCAAAGACTCAGAGTTAGAGAAAACATTAGAAGTCATTTAGTCCTTGGGGGCAGCTAGGTGGCTCAGTGGATTTAGAGATAGAAGTCCTGAGTTCAAATCTGGATGCAGACACTTCCTAGCTGTGTGACCCTGGGCAAGTCACTTAACTCCTATTGCCTGGTCCTTACCGCTCTTTGGCTTTGGATCCAGTAAACACAATAAGACAGAAGGTAAGAGTTTTTTTAAAAAAAATCATTTAGTCCTGTTCCCTCATTTTATTTGTTAGGAAACTGAAGAGAACAGAGAACAAGTGAGCTGTCCAAGGTCACCAAGCTAATTAATGGCAGTGCAGGCATAATAACCCAAATCTCCTGAATCCCCAGTCCACTGATCCTTCCACTATTGATTAACCAGCACATACTTACTGGCCATCTGTTATAGAAAGGGCTCTGTGTCCACAGGGGATATGTTCTGATACCTACTGTGGATGGTTGAAATTGAGAATAGAATTGAACCCAATACAGACAGTTCTCACTTTAACTTATAACACCTCTGGTAACTTCACTGTGTAGTACTAAACTATCTCTCCCTTTCCACTCAGTGCTCCCCAGTTTCCCACCCCTAGAAAAAAGAACCCTCCAAGTGAAAGCAGAAGAACTGACTCTCAGAGAGACCTCTCCCGTGCAGGGGGGCCTCTGGTGCCAAGAGAGACCCTCTTAGCCACCTTAGTCTACATGTCTGTCTTCCATCTGCATGCATTCAGGTACTTGTGTCTGTCCCTGGCTTTCATGTATCCTTGAACCATGTACCAGCCCCCTCCCTCATCCAGCCGTAGCCCCCTTCTTGGCAGTCTCCTTCCCTTGGGATTTGAAGTTGACAAAGGATAACTGAAAACACAGATAATGAAACTTAGGATAAATGAGGACTTGGATAGAGTACTTGAACTAAAGTCAGGAAGACTTCCTGAGTTCAAAAATCGGCCTCAGACACTTACTAATTGCGTGACCCTGGGCAAGTCATTTAATCCTGTTTGCTTTCGTTTCCTCATCTATAAAATGAGCTGGAGAAGGAAATGGCAAACTATTACAGTATCTTTGCCAAGAAAATCCCAAATGGGGTCATGAAGAGTCAGATACCACTGAACAACAGTAACAATTCATATTAAACTCTTTGTTAGGTGTCAGGAACACAAAGACAAAAACAGAGTCCAGTTTTCAGGAAGCTTAAATTCTACTAGAGAAAAGCTTTCATATAAACCTCACTGTCCAATCTTTTCATTTTCTAAATTCTTCTGGCATTTATAGCCTGTATCATATAATTTAGTAGTACTTCTTGTTCTGTTTTCTAGTTGTTTCACATATTTGTAATCTTCAGGGACACTCTTAGAAGACTAATGATGGTGGCTTGTCCTCAGTGCCTTTCTATTCCTTCTTTCTGTGACTATCTCCTCTCTTTCAGCCTCACTCAGAGGCAGTTGGTCGTACAATGAACAGAGTGCTGGACCTGAAGGAAGGAAAACCTGCGTTCAAATCCAGCATCAGACACTATACTATTTTGAGATTCTCCTTTAACCTCTGTTGCCTCTATATCTAAATCAATAAAGTGGGGATAGTTATAGCAACTTACCTCCCAGGATTGTTAGGCTTAAAGGAGATCATATCTGAAGACGTGCTTTGCAAACCTTAAAGTGTTATATGTAAAGGCTATTATTATTTATTATCACTTTCCCTCATACTGCATTCCTTCACTGGACCTCGCCATTGCCACCTTGGACTTTTCAGTTTACTTCCACCTTAAATGCCACTTGTTTTACATCCAATTCCCTTAAAGTCTTTCTGGGTGACTGGCTAGCTTATTGAATAAACAATGCAAGCCGTGCTACTATTCATTTAGAGGTTTTTTCCCCCCTGAATAATAGAATCTATGTTGGAGGAACCTGAACATTCATTTAATCCAATCCTCTGTCTGATGCTACATCCCCAGTAAATAGTCATTGAGCCTCTGTTTCAAAGCAGCCCATACAGGAAAATTCTTGCCTCTGAAGGCAACTGACTCTCTCCATTATTGCAGAGCACTATTCATTAGTTGAAACCTGTCTGCTCTTAACGCCACGGATGCTAGTTCCACTCTTTGTGTAGCTACACCCAGACTAAGTATAATGTCTTCCAGGTGACATTCATATTTAACCAAAAGGAGTTGAATAAAGAATTTGGAGACAGTCCAACAGGGCCAACGGTGAGGATATTTGTGTGTGGGTTGGGGGGGGGCAGGGTAGCACTTTTGTAACTACAATTCGTAAAAGTTTAACATTTTGTCTCTCTAGCAAAACACTATACTCCTCCAGGGTAAAAATGGCATTTTGAACTTCTTTCCCTCTGTCATCCTCCCAGCACCGATGATGTCTCCATTCCATCTTTCTTCTTCTCAGATCATGATTTAGAAGTCAAAGGCAAACACAACGGTCCTGAAGTGCCTCACAACAACTGCAAGAGGAGCTGCAGAAACAACTCTAGATCATATATGATATCTCTTGGAATTTCTGGCTCCTGTCTAGCTCTCGAAGGAAGAACGCAGCTACCCGGCTTTGCCTATACCTCCAAACACACAGGTATAGCACACACCTTCTGGCTATCTCTCTTATGTTCCTTTCTCCATTGCCAGGGATTAACATTTTTCTGTAAAATTATACCTTCTATTCTGGGATCCATCTAATGAAAAACCTCCACGTGCTGACATCTCTTCTATCCAAATGCCAGAAATCTTGCACACACTCAAAGGAAGCCCCAGAAAATCACACAAACAGCTTAAATATCCTTCTTTTGGAATGCTTGTAAAAAAAATGAATGGATTTTCTTTTTGCCTTTGCAGTAATCAGAAGAGACATTAACCCAAGAGCAATATATAGTTACTTAGGACATTATCAAGCCCATCCCCTTGGAGCTGAGCACTGAATTGCATAAGCTTTACAAGCCAGCATTCCAGCTTGAAAATGGTTCATGCTTTTTCTTTGCCCAAATTCAGACATGGGCAGAGTCAGAGATGCATCAGTTCAAAGAGTCACACTTTGTCTTTCTGGTATGGGCCATGAAGATGAGAGATGATAGGGTTTTCTGGGTAAATATTTATAGTGCTGCATTCAGACGGCAATTTAGCACTTATTCCTGACCTCTGCCACCCTCACCCCCCTCACTTACAGAAATAGTAACAGCTTCAAAAAGTGCTGGGTTGATTCCATAAAGAACATATGTTTACTGATTAGGGAAAACAGAAGAGGCCTTCTAATGTGAAAATATGGGGTCCCTCATGGGCTTAGGGTTTAAAAACAAATTACTGGGTTCTGTGCATGTGTGGTTTTTATCCATAAAGTCGATCGTTGTCTTTCCAGCCCAACATCTCCCCAGGGAAGGACTGGTGAGGGCATCCACTCTCTTCAAATATTACCTATTGTCTAACAGTGAAACCGCAGATAGATCTCATATGGTGTTTATATGCTGGGCAAGGTTAAATACAAAACAGACACCGAGACACGCTGGAGTGGTGAGGCAAGCTGACGACAGGCCAGGAATGCGGAGATTAAGGCTGGACTGCCATTCGAACTGCAGGCAGGGAGAATGTTAACTCTCAAAGTCCTGAAACTGGTCTGCTTGCAGTGGTATGTGCTGTGGACTCTCTGTGTAACCCATGAGTGTTCGGCATGCGTGCACACACACATTCACACACACACACATCCCAATAGGCTTTGAGGAGTGGTTAGGATCTATTCTTGAGCCATGTGGTTGGAATCCACAAACCCAAAGTGACAGAGGCGTGAAAAATGTACTGCCTCATCCCTAGAGATGGTTTTAAAATGACTGTTTTAGTGTTTAACATGATGAAGACTCTGATATGACTTGCTCCATTTTGGGATATTTCTGAGTCATAGAATTTAAAGTATGACACAAATGGGCAAACCAGCCAAATCGTCTCCATTTTTGTTTTTATCTACTTTATTCATGCAGCCAAGCTTAAAAATCTCTTTACCTATTCCTTCCTCCCCCACTACATGCTACAGAGATGACACATACACTCCTTGGAGTTTAATTTGAGAGAGGGGCCTTTCTGGTCTTTGTTCATCTGGAAAGATAACTGACCAATTAATTGGCTAATGCTAACCTAATCAACACATTGATTTTTATTATCCAGAAAAAATTCATTCATATTTAATAAGCATTTATTAAGTGCTTACTGTATGTCAGCCACTTGGAAATGGGAATACAAAATTTTAAATAGTCTTAGACTTCCAGGAGTCCGAATTCTATGTGGGGGGTTCAGAAGGAAAAGGGGACACGTATGCAGATAAATAAATATAAACCATGCACTAAATACATACAAACTCATTTTTTCTGGGAAAGAGGGCCAACAATTTGTAAGATTAGGCTTAACTTAAAAGGTGGCATTTGATTTGACCCTGGAAGGAAGCTAGAGTTTCCAAAAGGCAATCAGAAGCAAAATAAGAGAGCTGATACAAGGCAAGGAGCATAGCCTGTACGAAGACATGGAGACAGTAGACTAAATGCTCTAGATGAGGAACAATAGCAAGTAGAGAATCTTGGCTAGAATTATATGTGTGTATGTTTTTCTTTTCCAGATTACATATATATGTATATTTTAATAATCATTTTCACTTTGTGATCCATGCTCTCTCCCTCCCTCCCTTTCTCCATCTTCTCCATGAGATAATGATGTGGGCTATGTGTGTGCTATCATGCAATACATATTTCCATGTTTGTCATGTTATGAAAGAAGACACATCTCACTTATACAAGAAAAAAACTCATGAAGGAAATAAGGTAAAAATAGTATGCTTCCATCTGCATTCACACTCCACCAATTACTTCTGGCAGTGAAAAAGGCAGTGAATAGCCTTTTTCATTATGAATCTCTTGTAGCTGTCTTAGTTCCTTCCATTGGTGATAATAGTTGTCATTCACAGTTGATCATTGTACATTATTGCTGTCACTGTGCATCATGTTCTTCTGGTTCTGCTCACTTCATCTTGCATCACATCATATAAGTCTTTCCAGGTTTTTTTAATGACTGTTCTATTTGTCATTTCTTATGGTACAATACTATTTCATTACAATCATATGCTACAACTTGTTCAGCCATTCCTCAAATGATGGCTATCTCTTTGGTTTCTAGTTCTTTGTCACCACAAAAGGAAGTGCTATAAATATTTTTCGCAAGTAGGTTCTTTTCCCCTATCTTTGATCTCTTTGGAATACAGGCTTAGTAGTGGAATTTCTTGGTTTGAGGGAATGCACATTTTGATGACTCTTCGGGTTTGGCTCCAAATTGCCCTCTAGAATGGTTGTATCAATCTATAGCTCCACCAACAGTGTATTAGTGTCCTCTTGGCAAGAATTATATTTCTTAAGGGAGGGTAATATGAAATCAGTCTGGAAAGATAAGTTGAAGCCAATTTATAGAGAGATTTAAATGCCAAATGGAGGTGTTTGTATTTTCTCCTAGAGGCAATAAGGAAAACGACAGGATCAGACCTGTGCTTTAGCAATAATGATCTGGCACCTTTGTCGATGATGGATTGGAGAGGGGAGGGGAGAGACTAAAGGCAGGACGACTAATTAGGAGACTATTTTAATAGTCTAGGTGAGAGGTGATGAGGACCTGAATGAAAGTGGTGGCTATGTGAGAGGAGAGAAGAGGATGGATGGAAGAGATATTGTGGAAGTAGAATTGACAAGACTTGGAAACTGATTGAAAGTGAAGGGGAAAGGAGAGAGAATAAGTGGCTAAGGATGATGACTTTGAGATTGTATACCTGGATGACTAGGAGGAAGATAATGTTTTCAACTGAAACAGGGAAATTAGGGGGAAAAAGTTTGTTAGGGACTAAGATAAGAAACATTATTTAGGGTTTCAGGTATCTATGGGATATCCTAATGAAGATAGTGATGCGGGCTTATGGCTCAGCAGAGTGGGAACAATAACTGGACCCATGATATGAATTGGACTGGTAAAAGAAATTCCCTCTATCAGTGCAGGTCCACAACTTTTCTGTAACTTCTAGTCTTAGAGAGGTAACTAGAACATAAAGCAAGTGACTTGCCCAGGGTCATGTGTCTAGAATATGTCAAAGATGAGATTTGAACCTTGTTTCTAACTGCAAAGCTGGATCTCCATCCACTACATCATACTAACAGTCTAAGATAATAGTAATGAAAGAATGAGAAATGTAAACTCCTCTCAGCTTAGCTGATATACACATAGATGATGTTTTCATGCATTAATGGTGTAACACCCTATGATCTCTTTAGGATATGGGAGCACCTTTCTCTGGCAGAATTAAAGGGAGGAAACTCATTGGACAAGCAAGGTTTTAAATAGCTAAACCCTAAGAACAGAGTTCATTTTGTGAGAGTATAGTCCAGAGCACCTGTGGAAGAGACTTTTGGGGCAGGGGAGATGTAGAGGCTGTTTTTTCCCCTCCTCCATCTTTTCCACCTTGGCCATGTAGTTTTGAGGGGGTCTATTCAGCCACTGGAAAACACTACATCTAATGGAGAGCTGGGACAAATACTTCATAAAGAAACAGATAAAGATGATTACCTGCCCCGAGGGAGGAAGATACATTGAAGAATATGACTCTACAAGGCAGAGAAGAAAGTCAGATTTTGGAGAGCAGCAGACTCTGGGAATCCAGCCCAGCAACCCACAAATTAGGGACACTGTACCTAAGAAAAGCAGTGTGAAGTTTCTTTGAAGAGAAAAAAAAAGACAGTAACAGGAGCTGAATTGTGCTCAAGAATTCTGAAATCACCTTATCTGACCACAATTTATGAAAAATGAAGAAAAATCCAATGGCATTTCTCAATCCTCAGTCTCCTCGACATCTCTGCTGGCCTTTGACACTATTGCTCACTCTCTTCTCCTTAATATTCTCTGCTCTCTAGGTTTTCAGGACACCAATTTTTTTCTGGTTTTCTTCCTACATTTCTGACTGTTTTCTGTCTCCTTTGCTGGAGGATTTAGCACCCCTTCACCATAGATGTCCCTTAAGGTTCTTTTCTGGGCCCTATTCTCCTCTCTCTTTATACTGTTTCACTTGGTGATCTCAAAAACTCACCTTTTATTTACTAAAATTCACCAAAATTATTTGGATTTAATTACCTCTTTTATATTGGTGATTCTCAAATCCATCTATTCTGCACAATCTCTTTGTTGACTCCCAATCTCACTTCTTCAATGGGCTTTTGGATTGCCTCTAACTGAATGTCCAACTCCTTAAAGGAAGAAAAGTAGGCCCCTTGAGGCATATGAGTATAGGAGCAGAGATTCTATCACTCTAATGCAAGGCATTATGCACTATGCATTCTTATCTGATTCACTTTTCTACTGCAGGTCCTCATCACCTCTCAGTTGTTCTATTGCAATAGCAAACTGGTGATCTCTCTGCTTTGAGGCTGTACCAACTTCAATCTATCCTCCATGTAGTCACTAAAGTGATTTTCCTAAAGTTCAGGTTCGATTATATCACTCCTACTCAACAAACTCCACTAGCTTCCTATTGTCATAAATAAAAATGCTCTGTCTGGCAGTCTAAGGCCTTCATGAGCCCGTTTTTCCCCTCCTAATTTTCTAGGTTTCTTATAATGTACTCCCCATCATGTACTCTTTGATTCTTTGCCACTGGTCTTCTAGCTGTTTCATAAATAATACACTTTATCTCTTGCTCCAGACATTTTCTCCAATTTTCCCCCTTGCCTAAATGTTCTTCCTTTGCTCTGACTTCTGATCTCTCTAGCTTCCTTTAAGTCACAACTAAAATCCCACTTTCTACAGGAAGCCTTCCCCAACTCCTCTTAATTCTACTACCTTGCCTCTGTTGACTATCTAGTTATCCTGAATACAGCTAGCTTTGTATATATATATTTGTTTGCATGTTGTCTTCCCTGTTAGGTTGTAATTTTTGTGAGGGGAGGGACTATCTTTTGTCTTTTTTTGCATCTCCATTGCTTATCATATGACTTGGCACATAGTAGACATTTAATAAATCATTATTGATTGATGGTTCAGAGCAGTAACTATAGGAAGTGGTCAGAGGGCCAGAGGTATCTCCAGAATGAGGAGATTTCTGGGGCAGAGGTGGAAGAATCAAAAGAGTCAGGATTGGAGAAAGAAGAGAAATAAAAAAGATGGTAGAAAGGAAATCAGGAAAGAAATTAAAGCTCACAGGTTTGAAAAAGGCAAAAACTTGAATAGACAAGTTATAGCATATGATAGAGAACTCCCAACTAAAAGAGGCTCTTAAAAAGAAAATGAAAATGCCATTTTGGAACCCCAAACTAAAATAGTAGAAGACTGATTAATTAATTAATAACAGAAGAGAACCAGAAAAACAATTTTGAAAAATGCATGAATTCTGCACAAGGCAATATGATTGGCCTTGAGGACAGAATGAGTAGAGGAAAAACAAGGTTCAGAGGCACTTTTTCCCACTCCCATCCTCAGAAAACCATGATAAACTTAAATACCTGTATACCATATTGTAGGAAATAATAAAAGAAAGCAACCAACAACTTCGAATGAGGATGATAATGTACTGATTAGTTAAATATGCAAATCAACAGTCAGTTAGTATTTATTAAGTATCTATTATGTACCAAGCAGTGTATTAAGTTCTGGAGATTCAAAGATAGGCAAAAGACAGTCTCTGCAATCAAAGAACTTATAGTCTAATGGGAGAGTCTAATGTGAAAATAACTATATATAATCAAGCTATATAGGGAATTAACATTTATATATTGCCTACTATGTGTCAGGCACCATGCTAATCACTTCTTTATTTCAAATTATATTTCATTTGATCCTCAAAACAACCCTACAGCATAGGTGCTATTACTAACCCCATTTTACTGTTGCAGAAATGGAGGCAAAAAGAGATTAAATGACTTGTCACATGGCTAGTAAGTATTTGAGGTCAGATTTGAACTCAGGTTTGCCTGACTCCAGACCCACAATCAGTTGCTTCTATACAGAAAATATATGCAAGATACATTGGAAATAATTGCCAGGTTGGGATGTAGGGAGAGGGGGAGGTCAGAACCAAGATAGTGGAGTGGAGATAGCAATCAAGCTAAACCCTCCCAATCTTCTCCTCCAAACAACTATAAAATAATGCCTCAAATCAAATTCTGGAAAACAGAACCAACAAAAGGTCAGAGTGAGATACTTTTCCAGCCCAAGACAACTTAGAAGGTCAGCAGGTGAGGTTTATGACACTGGGCAGGGGCCAGTCGGAAACACATGTAGGTAGCAGCACCAGCAGTAGACCTTTGGAGGTAGCTGTAATAGGTTGTAGCAGCTTTGAGAACACTTAGTTCAGAGACTGTAAGGGTGTTGGACAGTTGGTCAGAAAGATATTCCAGGAGACCTTCGGCACTATTTGGCAACTCTATCGCCCACATGCAATTATGGTTCAAAGTTCCCAGTCACAGTTCTAGGGCAGAGAGGAATGCTTATGGTCGATCACAAGGAAGCAGGGTCTCTGGTCACAGTTCCAGGGAAAATAAGAGTATGACACTTGTGCTATGGAGGAACAGGGGAGAAAATAACATCCTTAAAAAGCATAAATGGTTATTTAATGAACTAGAGAGCTTTCAAGCATTCCTGATTAAAAGACCAGAGCTGAATAGAAAATTTAACATTCAAATACAAGATTTAAGAGAAGCATAAAGAAGTAAACATGAAAGTGAACTCACATGAGACTTAATATGGTTAAACACAAGGAAGAGCCTATACAGTGGAAGGGAAAATAGAAATGGTTTGGGGAAATATTTGAACTTTATTTTCATCAAAATTGATTAAAAAGATACATACACACGAACACACACACATACACTCTCAGGTGGTATAGAAATCTGTCTTACCCAACAGGGAAGTAGGAGGGGAAGAAAATAAGATAAATGGGCAGAGAGGTGTGGAAAAAAGGTATGGCAGGTTAAATGAGGCAGTAGTCAGAAGCAAAACAGACTTTTAAGGAAAGACAGGGTAAAAAGAGAGAGAGAAGGAAGGATAAACAAAAGAAAATAGGATGGAGATAAATACGTAGTAATAATAACTGAATGTGAATGGGATGAACTCATGCATAAAATGGAAGCAGATAGCAGAATGGATTACAAATTAAAATCCACAATATGTTGTTAATAAGAGACACACTTGAAACAGAAAGACACACACAGAGAGTTTAAATAAGGGGCAAGAGTAGAATCTATTATGCTTTGGCTGAAGTACAAAAGTCAGGGGTCACAATCATCACCTCAGACAAAACAATGGCATAAATAGACCCAATTAAAAGAGATAATCAAGGAAAGTATGTTTTCCTAAAAGATATAGACAATGAAATAATATAAAAAAATTTGTAGCATTTTTTTCTTATAAAGGCTTTATGTCTCTAATATATAGAAAATGAAGTTAAACTGATAGAAAATAAGAGCCATCTCCCAAATGGCTAAAGAATATGAAAAGGCATTTTTCAGAAGAGGAAATCAAAGCTATCTATATGAAAAAAATGCTCCAAATCACTACTGATTAGAGAAAGGCAACAGCTTTGAGATGCCACGTCATCCACAATGAGAAATGTTAGAGGGGATGTGGAATATAGGTACACTGATGAACTGTTGATAAAAATTCTAAACTGGCCCAACTATTTTGGAGAACAGTTTAAAACTATGTCCAAAAAGACTATAAAACTATGTTTATATCTCTATCTCTCTATCTCTATCTCTGTCTCTATCTCTATATATCATCTGACCCAGCAATACCACTACTAGGTCTATATCCCAAAGAGATCAAAGAAAAAGGAAAAGGACCTATATGTACAAAAGTCTTTGTAGTAGCTATTTTTGTGGTGGCAAAGAGGAAATTGAGTGGATGCTCATTAAATGGATAATGGCTGAACAAGTTGTGGTATAACATCAAGAAAGAATACTATTATGCTATAAGAAATGATGAGGGGTTTGTTTTTTTTCAAACATTTATTAATATTCATTTTTAACATGGTTACATGATTCATGCTCCTCTTTTCCCTTTCGCCCCCCGCACTCCCCCCACCCATGGCCGATGCACATTTCCACTAGTTTTGTCATGTGTCCTTGATCAAGACCAATTTCCAAATTGTTGGTAGTTGCATTGGTGTGGTAGTTTCGAGTCCACACCCTCAATCATGTCCACCCCGACCCATGCATTCAAGCAGTTGTTTTTCTTATATGTTTCCTCTCCTGCAGTCCTTCCTCTGAATGTGGGTAGCATTCTTTACCATAAATCCCTCAGAATTGTCCTGGGTCATTGTATTGCTGCTGGTACAGAGGTCCATTACATTCAATTTTACCACAGTATATCAGTCTCTGTGTACAATGTTCTTTTGGCTCTGCTCCTTTCGCTCTGCATCAGATCCCGGAGGTCTCTCCGGTTCGCCTGGAACTCCTCCAGTTTATTATTCCTTTTAGCACAATAGTATGAGGGGTTTGTTTTTAGAAAAACCTAGGAAGACCTATATGAGCTGATGACAAAGTGAACTAAATAGAACCAGATCATTGTAACAGTAATAAAAACTATGATGATCAATTGTGAAAGAATTAGCTATTCTGATCAATACAATGATCCAAGTCAATTCCAAAAAATTCATAATGAAAAATTCTATCCATCTCCAGAGAAAGAACTGATGAATTCTGAGAACAAATTGAAGAATAATTTTCTTACTTAATCTATTTTTGTTGCTTGTTTTGTTTTTATTTGTTTATTTGTTTTTGCTATGTAGATAATATCGAAATGCCTTGTATCATTCTCTCTATCTATAATTTACATATTTTGTAAGTATATGTGTATTTTATACATGTAATTGATATCATTAATTCCTTTCTCTGTGGGCTGGGGAGGGTTATCAGAGAGGGAGAGAGTTCAAACTCCAATTAAAAAAAGAAGACTGTTTAAATAATTTTTTAAAAGAAAACAAAAAAATAAAAAGAGGGAAGGCACTAGGATTGGGAAAAGCTCCTTAAACATGAAATTTTAGCTGTGATTTTAAGGAAGACAAAGAATACAGGACACTTGTGAATGTGAGAGGAGTTTATCTTGGCAAGCTCACTATAGGAGAGAGGGTGAAAGAGTGAAATAAGGGCAGAAGGCATCTAGAAGATGTGAGTGGAGGAGGAAGAAAAAAGAGAGAACTCTCAGTGAATGGCCTTAATTTTTTTCAGTAAAATGTGAAGCAAGGTTCTTAGCTTAGAAGCTAGGAGAAGGAGAAGCCATGGAATATTTGTGGAGGAATAAGAAGGATTGGAAGAGCTGCTATGATGAGAGGGAGAGGGAGTTAGTTAAGTAGATGTAAAAGGAGAGAAAAAACTTACATTTGGAACTTAAGGCATGTTATTTTTAAATTTCAGAAATTCAAAGATAGCCAACAAATATTTACCTAACAGTGTGGGAGGAGATTCCTATAATCAGAAATATGGTTTTGGAATCATTGGAAACAGAGCTAGTATTCTGTATATACCTAATAGACTACTGTCTCTGAGGGTGACTAGAAAAAAATTGTAGACCTTATTTGCCCTTATCTCAACTATATAACAAATCACATAGTTAGAAATACCTTCCTTTGAAGAAAAGCTTTGTCTTCCAATAGAATGCAACTTAGAAGGGTCACATTAAATCTTTTTGATTATTTCTACCTAAGTTTAGATGAGTTTGTAAGATTCTTTCCAAGAACAAGTGTTGATAAGTGAGAGAAAGAAGAGAAAATCAATCCCTGAAAATCATCAATAGTTAGAAGGGTGGCTTTGCCTAGGGTCACATAAAGCATATGAGGCACAACTTGATTTTGAACCCAGCTTCTGTGACTCTAAATGCAGAGTTTTTATTTGTTGAATTAAATGGGACAGTATGGTGGAGTGGGCAGGGGCAGGAATATGATCAAGAATATAAACTCTAGAGAATTTTATATCCTGGTTAAAAAGAGAGCCTTGACTCAATTCCATATTATAATGTTATTCTCATATTTTGAATCTGGCAGTGATAGATGTAACAGGACTTTGAAGAGAGGGTACTGCATTCTTTTACCTTTTAAATACTTCTATGACATTTGAGAAACTTATGGATCATAGTCTCCTCAAACCCAAACACAGTCACTTTAATAGAAAGATTGTCATGGGGGCAGCTATTGAGAGTCAGGCTCAAATCTGGTCTCAGATGCTTCCTAGCCGTGTGACCTTAGGTAAGTCTCTTAACCCCCATTGCCTAGCTTTTACCACTTCTGCCTTGAAACAATACAAAGTGTTTATTCTAAGATAGAAGTTAAGGGTTTTTTTTGTTTGTTTTTGTTTTTTTAAAGGAAGATTGCCATGAAAAAGGAAAGAGCCTTTAGAAGGAGAACACTCCATGGGTAAGGATGGCCCAATTCTCCATTCCATCAAATGTTGCCTCAGCTACAAATACGGGGCAGTATATTGGCCAGACCATCTGGTCCATACCTTGGAACTAGGAATTATGGGACAGAAGTCAGTGGAGCAAGACTGGAAAGCTTTTTCTAATGTCATTCTTCACTCACTCCTTTCTTTTTTCCTCAGGTTCACAAGTCATCACTCAATTAGTCCACCTCCATTCACATTCCTTCCTTTCTCCACCAGTTGCTCTTTGGAGTTTCTTGCACTGAGGTTAGCAAAGATGGGGAGGGAAGGGAAGATCCCGGTCTTTGGACCATTCTCAAAGGATGCAAGGACACCCATGGGAGGTGGGAGCAGGAAGGTGGCTGAGTGGACAGGCCAAGTCTTACTCTGGGACACTCATCCACCCATCTCTGTCTCCTCCCTGCAAGGCGAGGGTGGGTTAGAGTTATTACCCTACTAATGAGACCAGAGTGGCCTCTGCCACAGGACGCCTGGTATATTTTTGTCACCATGTTTTTCACCTTGGGTAAATCCAACGGTTGGATAATTGAGGTCCAACCGAGCTCTGAATGGAAGCACACAGCCATCCGCTGTAAATACATAGCTAAGTTAAAGTTAAAAATAGCCACCACTTCCTGATTCAGAAGGGATTCAATTGTCATTTTTACACACCTCCTCTCTTCTCCGCTGTATATTCCCTCCTTTTAATAAGGGTCTCTTGTCGGCTGTCCGCCTTCTTGCTCCTCCACCACCGCACAGGAGAACACCACCCCCTCCCCAGGGGGGTTGTATCCTGCATTGCAGATCTGCAAAGAAAACACAAGAGCCCCCAGTGGAAAGAGGAATCTCATCATGGATTTGGCATCTGAACACAGTTTGGGCTCAGGGCAATGTGCTTAGAGCCAACTGGAAACAAAACCAGCACCCAAACCTGTCACAACGTGGGCCATCGCACTCAGTTTAAATTGGGTGGAAATGTTCTGGGCTTAATGAAACAGAGCTGTTGATATGGATATGTATGGGTTTAGACAATATGCTTTCCAAGGGCATTGTGATGTCAAATGCATTTGGCAGGATCTGTTCTCTTTGCTCAGGTCCCTCTGCTCCGCTCTGGAGACACTGAGTGATTTGAAGCATATGTGCTCACAGTAACGAAACCCAACTGGGTAAACGGAGAAAGGGAGAGAGAGGTTAGGGAGAGAGGATGATGTGGTTAAAGGGATCTGGTTTGAGGAGTTCAACAGACCCGGGGTTCAAGGTCTGCCTTTGCTCTATACTCACTGGGTAACCTCAGGCAAACTCTCTCTCTCTCTGAGCCTTGATTTCCTCATCTGTAAAATGGCAAGACTATTCTCCCAGGGATTGATTAGAGGAATTCCTAAATCAGTGAGATAGATTTGCAGGGAGTTCATCTTCTGTGACTTTGCCCAGGTCTAGTAGCTATAAAGTATATGATAGCATTTTCCTTGGTTCCTCATAAAGATGAGCCTCACTGATTGGGGATGAATTGTCCAGCCTGGACTATTGTGGAACAAAACATCTAGGTCTGTTTTGAAGGGGATTAATTGTAGGCTTCATCCTTCCTTTTTTAGGGGGGTGGCACAGATCAAATACCGGAGCAGACCTATTTTATCCATGGGTAAGGGCCACAGGGGGAGGGTGATACCACTTTGACAAAGCTCCCAGGGACTGGCTAGCTATTGCCCACTCCAATCCACTCAACCTCAGAAATGTCAGCAGCCAGAACAGTGATGGAGTACTAAGCGTACCTACTTTGTGAGCATCTTGTTCCAGGTTTGGAGAGTCAGGCTCCTAGATCTGCACAAGAACCCTGGGTTGTGGGGACAGGACAGTGGCAGTGAGGACATGAGGGGTAGTTTCTGGCTAGTGTGAGACATGAAATCCAGTTTGGAGAGGAAAGTGGAGAACCTGGGCATGTCTCGCTAGCAAGCTCAAATTCAGGAGTTTCTGGGTAGTAGTAAACCCTAACAGAGGGAAGAATATGCCAGAAGCCATTCTTTTAATTGGAGAAGAACTTCTAAGCAGTGAAAGCCTCTTGGAGAGAGAATTAGTCATGTGGATTCCAAAGCTGGAGGTAGAGCAGCAGAATCTAAACCACAACAAAAGAAGGCACAATATTTGGATGCTTCTCTACACTATTACCCTGAATTATTCAGACAGTGAAATGCTAATGGAAAGGCAGTACCTGTCTAGCAGCTCTGAATGTGTCTAAGTATTCACGAAGATGCCATAAGCCTGGGTTCCTACAATGGAATCTGGGACAAAAGCAGTACTGACCTGAGTGTTGGGGTTTGCCTCTCCAGCAACCCCAAGGATGTTTTCCTCTGAGGAGAATCCCAATGACAGGGTGAGGCCAGAAAAGTACATGCTGGGAGGAACAGGGAGCTTGCCTGGAAAGGAAAGAGGAATATCGACTATTTATAGGCTACCATGAATCTTTTATGTTGTTTGTGCATTTTTTGTCGGATGGAATCAAGGTTGTTCTGCAGAAAATTTTTGCATTGTTGCTTTGACTGCTTACATGGTAACTGGGGACCTGACCCATATAAGAAGAGCCTTAGATATGAAATACGTGTAAGCTATATTCTGCTGAAATTTCCCAGCGACAGCTCTGCAAGGGAATAATAAAAATGATTTTGTCCACCACCTTCCAGATTGTACAAGGTCCCATGTGGAAGCCCAGGGATGGAGGTTCTGTACCTGATTACAAATAATTTGTCACAAAATCTAGTTAGAATGGATCTTATTGGTCAGTTGACCCAACTCCACATTTGAACAAGAATTCCTTCTATAATATATCCAACAAAGTGGTATGTAACCAGTTTTTTCTTTTTTTTTTTAACTTTTACTTTTTGTCCTACTAACACAACTCTGAGACAGAAGGGCAAGGGCTAGGCAAACAGGGTTAAGCAACTTGCCCAGGGTCCCACAGCTAGGAAGTGTCCGAGGTCAGATTTGAACCCAGGACCTTCTGACTCCAGGCCTGGCACACTATCCACTGTGCCACCTTGCTGCCCAAACCAGTTTTTTCTTTAAGTGTTACAAATAGAGGAAGGAAACAAGCATTTATTAAACACCTACTATGTGCCAGGCTCCATGCTAGGTGCTTTACAATTATCCCATTTAATCCTCACAATTCTGGGATGTAAGTGCTATGAACCCATTTTACAGTTGAGGAAATTGAAGCAGAAATAGGTTGACTACTTGTCCAAGGTCACACAGTTAGACATGTATCTGAGGCAAGATTTGAATCTGGGTCTTCCTTTCTCTAGGGCCAGCCCTCAGTGGTTCCCAAACTTTTTTGGTCTACCTCCCCCTTTCCAGAAAAATATTACTTAGCCCCCTGGAAATTAATTTTAAAAACATTTTAATAGCAATTAATAGGAAAGATAAATGCACCTGTGGCCATCACTGCTCCCCTGGATCGCTGCAGCACCCACCAGGGGGCGGTGGCGCCCACTTTGGGGATTACTGCATCCTCTACCTCACCTTTTTGCTGATGGCCAGGTGGGGGTGGGAATTCACTGTTATATAAGTCAGGTAACCCACACAGGTACTACAAACATCAAATGATAGAATGTATCAAAATGTTTCATACTTTTAAAAACTATCATTTGAAACCCATCAGAAATTAGTAAATTAATTAAAAAATTTAAAAAATAGAAATCAGGAATTAGAAAAAAATGAGAAGCATAACATCAATATTTTTCAAGCTAATTGAACTTAACCATTTATCCAGTGCTCACAATGGGCAGGGTACCGTGCTAGGCACTGATGATACAAATGTAAAAATGAAGTTGTCCTTGGCCTCGAGGAACCTGTGTTTTCCTGTGGGGGGAATCCACCTGTATACAGATAGGTAAATATTAGGTTTGGGGACAGCTAGAGGGTGTAGCGGAGAGAGCACCCAGATCTGGAGTAAGGAAGACTCATCATCTCCAGTTCAAATCTGGCCTTAGACACTTAGTGTGTGACCCTGGACAAGCCACTTAACCCTGTTTGCCTCAGTTCCCTTATCTGTAAAAATGAGCTAGAGAAGGAACTGGCAAACCGCTCCAGTATCTTGGCCAAGAAGATCCCAAATAAGCTCGTGAAGACTCAGACATGACGGAAACAACTCAAAAACAACAGCATTTTAGGTGTATACCAAGTAATTTTAAGAGGGAGAAAAGCAGGAGAAGCCACCTGAGCTATGCACTGAAGGGAGCTAGTAGGGCCTTTTTTGGTTCATTGTCAGTTCATTCTTCTGATTTTCATGAGGGCTGGAAGGAGTGGGGAAGGCAGCAAACTCTGTCCTGTTGAAAAGGCTTATTAGTTTCAACCTTTCACTTAAACTGAAGTGAACCAACAACCTGCCAACATCAATAAATGCTGGGGAGAGAACTCGAGTCCTATCTTCTGCTGTGATGTGGCCAGCAGCCCATTAAAAAAATATAGAGTATGGGGGAACAGAATGATACGCTGATAGAATAACTTTGTTTTCGGATGAAAGGGACCCGGAGACACTAATGAGCACATTAAAATTCAAGAGTTGTGAACTCTGGCTGCCAGATGGAAGCTGGGGGGAACCCTGGAAAGCGAATGACCCCCGTGGACTGGCATTTTGTACCTAAGCCGTGGTCATATTGCCTCGAATAACAAACACATAGCCATGGGGAGTGGATGACACGGATCCTTCAAGCAGCATCTTCCCAAGAAGGTCATAGCTGGAAGACCACGAGACACGGCCAATGGCCACAGGCACAGACTAAAAAGGAAGGGAGTTTGGGATGAGATTGGAGACCAGAGACCATGACGAAATGGCCCCACTCACTCACTGGAGAGGGGTTTGACTAGATTCTATTTTCATTGGCTATTAAAATTATGTACATATTACATTATAATTTGCTCACCCATTCCCATCTGTAATTTTGGTAACAGCATGTCATTTTTTTTTCTTTAGATCTTCTCCCTAAAGAGGGGATGGGGATACTTAAACAGGGCCAGGGGAAATTAAATCTCAACAGTGACGAGACTGGATCCCTAGCGGAGAATTATGGAAAGATATTGGGTTTCTACTGGTTTTTGAGTGTGTCTATTAGCTTGGCTTTGCCAATAGTAGGGAATGAGGGCACTGGCTTGGAACCAGAGAACCTATGAGTCCGTGGGAAGTACTGGTGGAATGAAGAAGTCTGGCCTTGAGGCAACCTGGCCAGGTCAGCATCATAGACCCACGGAATGGGGTGTATTCGCTTCCCAACTTCCAGGTCCCTTTTTTCTACCTGCACCCCTTCCCCATCTCCATCACTCTTTTGACCTATGTCAAAAAATCATAGATGCATCTAACATTTTTTCTTGCCTAAGAAAGCATCTGATAAAGAGGTAGCAAGGGGGTAGGCAGCCCAGCACAAGGGAAAGACTCCGGAGTCACTTTCTGGATGTGGGGGCTGACTCCACTTCTGATGTTTACCACCTTGCTTGGGCCTCAGTTTCCTCATCTGTAAAGTGAGAGAGATAGACCAGACATTCTCTTAAGTTCATTTCCAGCTCCAGAACAATCTACGGTCCTGGGTTTGTGCTTTCTCATCGTCCCCAATAACGGGCAGCTAGATGGCACAGTGAATGGAGTGCCGGACCTGGAGTCGGGAAGAAGCTGAGCTCCCACCTGGCCTCGGACATCGGCTAGCTGGGGGACTTCCAGAGAGTCACCCCGGCTCCCTTGGCTTCCGTTTCCTTTGCTGCAAAATGGGGATAATCAGAGCATCTCCCTCTCATGGTTGTTGTATCGATTGTTGTATCGTTCAAAGGAGATATTTGTAAAGTGCTTAGTGCAGTGTCTGGTGCATAGTAGGTGTCATGTAAATATTAGGAATAAGAATACAGGACTGGGTGACTGGTGATGGGGGAGGGGGATTAGAGGCCCTGGACCTGGGACACAGCCCAGCACCCGCGTGGCACTCACCTGGCACCCTCAGCCAATCCCAAGTAAACTTCTAGTCCCAAAGTGCTCAGAGGCTTTCTCATTCTCTTTCTCCTAAACGGCTTGGCTTAGATACACCTTTTTTACTCTGCCTAAAGACAAATGCTGCCGGCTCCAAATACCTGCTACATCTCCCCATAAGCTAAGTGACTCTTATTCACAGCCTGTCTTTTCTCTCACTCCTTTACTATAGTTTGGCAACTACTACTACTATTACCATGTCATCACTACTACTACTACTACTACTACTACTACTACTACTACTACTACTACCACTACCCCCACTACCCCCACTACTATTGCTACTACTACCACTATTACTACTACTGCCACCTAGATGGCATTTTTGCAGTGCTCACTGTATGCCTTGCATTATTAGAGTGAAACCACATTTCTCTTCCTCTTCCTTTTCTAATTAATATCAATGTTATATTTCCAAATTTGATGCCTCTGTGGCCATAGACAAATTTCCTTCTAATTACATCTTCCAGCCATGCTGTGGGGTTTGAATGGCATGGGTAGAAGAGGTGACTAGTCAATCCAAACCAGGGCAGAATTGTTGCCTGAAAAATCTGGTTTGTAAATTCCATTTCCAATGAATAGCCAAAATAGCAAATCACAACGAAAAGGTGAGTACCTTCAAATGAATCCATAAACATAGGCGGAGGAAAATGTCAAACTCTAAAATCTATAATTGAGGAGAAGGTAGCTTTGGGTTTGAGACAGGGAAGGGTCATTTCTTACTGGTGTTTGAACTAATAGACCTTGATCAGGAGATTAAGGATGAATTTAGCTCAGCAGCTGGTGGGGAGAGGGGTAGAAGACCTGAAATCTTTAAGTAAACCACTGGGCCCTTAAGGGTCATTGCGAGGGCTAGAGAAGCCCATTCTAGAAGCTTAGAAAGAGTATTTTTTGGCAAAACAATTCCATGTTTGTGAAACTAGAATTGCATTGCTATCAAAGTCCAGAACAGAATTATTGGTCCTGATATAGCTAAGGAAAGTGGCAAATGTCTTGAAGCTGGTGTTGAGGGCTAGGTTGAAGCCACCTCAAACTTTGTAAACTGTGAGATGATTTTTTTTTACATTATTTTTTACCAGTTACTCTTTTTCCTCATCACTTTGTATGTTCCCCTTTAGAACTTCATAGTAAATCCTCTTTTAATATTGAAGAAGTTAACATACTCTTACCATGTCCTAACCTGGGGTCTATAAACTTAAAAAATATTTTTTATAATTTTATTTCAATATAATTGATTTTCTTTTTAATTTTAGATGTTTTATTTCTGCATTGAACAACACTATTCAGAAAAGAGGTGGTTTTTACCAGACCACCAAAGGGTTTCATTACATACTGAAAAGGTTAAGAAATTCCCTATTATCCATCAACCAATCAACAAGCCTTTATTAATACCATCTGGTGTGGACTTACTAGTTATGCGTCTCTAAGTAAGTCACTTAACCCTGTTTGCCTTAGTTTCCTCATCTGTCAAATGAGCTGGAAAAGGAAATGGCAAAGTACTCCAGTATCTTTGCCAAGAAAACTCCAAATGGGGTCATGAAGAGTCAGACATGGCTGAAATGACTGAACAGCAACAACAATAAAATGTATTAAGCATTTTGAATAGGCACCGGAAATACAATGACAAAAACGAAATGAAGTCTTTGTCCTCATAAACCTTATTACCTGGGAACAGAGGAAGGGATGGGACAAAGGAAACCCTGGATTTGGGGGACACTAATATGGAAAGAAGAGTACAGTAGCTAAAAACCTGAAGGGGCATCAGCAAGTAAAGACATGAGCTTCTGGATGAGGCAAGTGAAATAATGGGCAGGAAATGCAGATGCCATCTGGACATTTGTACAACCATGGCTGATGGTCAGACTGCCACTTTTGTCTGAATCTTTAACACCTGGGCACATGCATACATTCTCTCTCTCTCTCTCTCTCTGTCTCTCTCTCTCTGTCTCTCTGTCTCTCTCTCTGTCTCTCTGTCTCTCTCTCTCTGTCTCTCTCTGTCTCTCTCTCTCTCTCTGTCTCTCTCTCTCTCTCTCTCTCGCTCTCTCTCTCTCTCTCTCCCTCCTTTCTCTCTCTCTCTTCCCCCCCTCTCTCCCTCTCTCTTCTGTCTGTCTGTCTCTCTCTTTCACACACACACACACACACACACACACACACACACAGTTGCAGAATTTTTAACTCCTTTTGGCTTCTCAATGCAAGATTGGTGTTTGATCTGTCTGCTGCCCTTGGAACAAGTAGGTGTGGAGCGAGCTGCTAGTTTGAATCTTCTCTCCCAATAATAGTAGTTAGCATGTATATAAAGTGTTAAAGTTTGCAAAAGGCTATATAAATATTTACTTATTTTATCCTCATAGAGATCTTGGGAGGTAGGTATTATTTCTATTTTACAGAGTAAGAAACTAAGGCAAACAGATATGCTTGACTTGCCCAGGATTACACAGCTGATAATTGTTAAGCTGGATATGAACTTGGATCTTTCAAAAAAACAAACAAATCCTTATCTTCCATCTTTAGAATCAGTGCTGTATATTGTCTCCAAGGCAGAAGAGCAGTAAGGGCTAGGCAATGGGGGTTAAATGACTTGCCCAGGGTCACACAGGAAGTGTCTGAGACCTGATTTCAAACCAAGACCTCCCATCTCTGGACTTGGCTCTCAATCCACTAAGCTACCTAGTTGTTCTTGAACTTCATTTTTCTTGACTCTAGGTCTGGCATTTCTAACCAATGTGTCAGTTGAATAATTTCACAAAACAAATAAAAATGGAAATGACTGATTCAATATTATCTTACCTTTTGTCTCCACTCAAGTCCCATCATTTGGAAGTATTTATGAGCTGAAAAGGCATTTCAAAAGTGAATGATATAGTGTTTTTTTTTTAATTTTGAGATTTAATGTTATACTCATCAACCTAACATAACAATCTAGTAATGCTAGTTTCAAAATGGAAACTAACTTTATTTCTCTGGAAGAAGCAGATGTGAGGAGGCAGGACAAGAACAGCAACTTGGTAAGAGAAGTTGTTGGAGAAAACATGAGTATTGTGGAGTAGAGGTACTCATCTCTAAGTTAGCAGCTTATTTGGGGATTTTTACATGATAAATGGTCTTCTCTGTTATGATCTGCCTCAGAGGCTCTGAGAATCATAGAATATTGGAACTGGAAGATATTATCTATTCCTCCATTATTTTACCATTGGAGAACCTGAGACCTTTCCAAGGTCATGCAATTAATTAGTGGAAGAGCTGGGGGTTAGGATCCAGGTCCTTGATTCTCAGTCCACAGTATTTCCCACTAAAATTTTCCTGGCAACTGTCAAAAGACCTCACAGAGTCTTAATTCTCTCCCTTATACTTATTTCAATATTATAAAAATCCATGATTTCACTGATGAAAGACCCTTGATTGTGGTCTCCCTGGGCTTAAGCAGATTATTTTCATGGATTGCTAGTGGTCATCTTTTGGGGAATAAGCACCTCCGTCCTTAAGTATATGGTTTCTCAGATTACAGGTGTAGAGTCAGCTGCCAGGATTGTACTTGCAGGTTTTCTAATTTGGTAAGAACCACAAGAGCATAAAACTTAGAAGCTCAGGGTCACCTCCACTTAAGAGTGATAAATCACAGAAAGTGGAGTAACTCCTCTGCAGAGGCGGAATTTCCCCCTATAAAAACCTGCACTGGCATACTCAGATTGTATCTATAAACAACCACCTTCCTTGTTAATCCTAAACTATGTTTGATTCATATTCCTCGGGCTGGAGTGCTGACTTTATTTGGGTAAGGGTTTGGGAGCCTAGATTTTCATCGGAGGCTATGAACTGGGTCATGCACATCATTCATTCTGTTGATCAGAATACTATCTAGGATAACCAAATCAAGTCAGCAGGTGTTTATGAAGCAACCACTCTGAGCCAGGTATCGTGCTAATGAGACATTAACCCTGTAGCTTGTGGAATAGCCTCCACTTTTCTAGAGGTTCAGAAGAGACCGGTTCAATCAATCGAGAAGGGTTTATTATGTACAAAGAAAAAAGAAAAAAAAACCACCTAATCGGTTCTCCAGGAGCTTACATTCTAATGGGCAAATGAAAGAGCATCTATATACGTAAAGAAGTTTCCTCTACATGGAGGTACCCGGCATACTGCTCTTTCCTCCAATGGCTAGCTTCCTTTGATGGGCTACATAACTGGAATAGGCTGAGTCTTTAATACCAGCCAGCCTGGGTCAGATTTCTGTCTTCTTTGGGTATTTTTCCCTGTAATTTCCAGAGGGTGAAGATCTCAGTTCACCCAGAGCATGGACATGAACTGAACTGGAAGGGAATGATACCTTCTCTACTCCACCCTCTCTTTTTACCCTGGCTCTGACTCTGAGAAATGGACTCGGAGTCTCTGTTCAGTGTTTGTCTTTCTCGGTTTCAGATGCTGGCAGTGATACCCCAATAAGCCCAAGAATTCAAGCTATGGCAACCTGCAGCCAAGACTGAAGGAAGGATGTTGCACTCAGCCAGCCAGGCAGGGAAGCCCTGAGAAGCCAGGGTGCTGGAGCCTCAAGCCCAAAGAGAGTTTTGTGCTTGGAACTGAGACCGTGCTCTATAGGAACTGAGTTAAGCTGTATGCATATTTGTTATTAGGTCTTTTGAACCAAATATTCCTTCATAAAAACTGTTCCATGATCAAATGTGATAGACTTAGCTTCTATCAGCATTAGAATAATCCAGAACAATTTTGGTGGACTAATGACAAAGAAGGCTCTCCACCTCCAGAGAAAGAATTGTTGGAGTAGGAATGCAGATGAAAGCAGCGATGATTTTTTCACTTATTTATTTGGGTATATGTTTTGGGGTTTTGGCTTTATAAGATTATTCACTTACAAAAATGAATAATATGGAAACATGTTTTGTGTGATAATGTATGCGTAAACCAGATTGAATTGCTTGTTAGCTCTGGGAGGGGAGAGGGAAGAAGAGAGGGAGATAATTTGGATCATATAACTTCAGAAAACTTATGTGGAAATTTGTTATTAAAATAATAATAAAAAAAGCTCTTCTAACTCAGTAACTAACCGGAGCTGGGAACCTCCCTTAAACTTGGGGGAATACTCTCAGTGTTGGGTCAGAGTTATTTGTAGAGAGCCTACATATCCCAACCAGCCTTAAGGGAACTGAAGAACCCTGGGGAAGGAGTAAAATATAAGCCACCTGGGCCCTAGGCAGAAAGGGCCATGGGAATTCATATTATGTGTAGGGTAGATACAAGACAGCCACATCAGGACCAGCAAAAGCAGCGAAGGGGCCTGAGACAGGCTTTCTCTAGAAGGTGATGTTTGAGCCGAGTCTTGAAGAGAGTCAGGGGTTCTAAGGTGATGAGGGAAAGCATTCCAGACATGGATCGAGCAAGAAGAAAGAGAAGAGAATACTATGTGAGCAGAACTGCAAGTAGGTCAGTATGACTGGAAAACAGCACATGTGGAGGGGGTTACTGGATAAGAAATCTGGAAAGATGAGAAGCAGCCAGGTTGTAAACAGCTTTAAATGACAAACAGAGGAGCTTACATTTGATTGAAAAGTTAATGAGAAGCAACTCAAGTTTATTGAGGGGTAGCTACGTGGAGCAGTGGAGTGCCAGACCTTGAATCAGGAAGACCCTGAGTTCAAATCTGGTCTCAGATCACTAGCCTTGAGATCTTAGGCAAGTCATTTAGCCTTATTTGTCTCAGTTTCTTCATTTGTAAAATCAGATAGAAAAGGAAATGGCAAACGATTTGGTATCTTTGCCAAGAAAAACCCAAATGGTGTCATGAGGAGTTGGACACCACTGAAAAGACTGAATAATGACCACAAATGTAGAAGAGTTACATGATTAGACTTTGGCAAAATCAGTTTGGAAGCTGTGAGGATAACTTGGAATGGAGAGAAATGTAAAGCAAGACAATGAGAAAGCTGTTGCTATGGTCCAAGTGAGTGGTGGGAGGACTTGAACTAGGGTGATAGCTGTGTTTATGGTGAGTAACAAAACTTGACTCAGAATCATGATCACATGGAAACCTATTTGGACTGCTTTATGGAGATCATCCTAATCTCTAGGAAAAGAACCTTTTAGAGGGGTGGGTGATTTTCTCAGGCACCATGGAAAGAGGGAGACCCCATGTCCATCTGGCTTTCTAGTAATGATCTCTGTCCTGGGATGAAAGCAGGCATGCCCACAGAGAGGGCTCTGAATGCCCCATCTGGCACATGTGCCATAGGTTCACCACCATGGCTAGGGCATAGCTGTGAGACACTACATCCTGTGGACCATATTAATAAAGGAAGAAGTTAGACTAGATCAGGAGTTCTTAGCCCTTTTTGTGTCTTGGCCTGCATCAGTAGTCTGGTGAAGCCTACAGACCCTTTCTCAGAATGTTTTTAAATATATAAAATAAAATGCCTAGGATTACAAAGGAAGATAATTATATTAAAATATAGATTGTCAAGATATTTTTTTAAAAATGGATCCCAGTTTAAGAGATCCCCAATTCAATGTATATATGTATCTATAATGTGTGTGTATATATGTATATATAATGTATATGCATATATAGATATGTCTATATATAATGTATATAAGATGTCTTTTATCTCTTCAATTCTATGACTCAATAAAAGTCAGGGTAGGAATGAGAGTAATTCTTCTGGTTTAGCTCTGTGTAGCTGGCACGAGAGAGGAGAGCGTAATTTGACTTGAATTTTAGTGTCCTGCGTCATTTTCTTAATCCTAGCTGGCATTTCTGGTTTGGGACACTGTTTTCAGCTGGAACCTGCAGCCCAGGCAACAGGAATTCTCTGAGAAGACCAGGGTAGGATGGTAAACCCATTTTTATCTGGCTCTTCATTCTTTTTGTCTTCATAAAGGGCAGTTTTAGTGTTTAATATTTAAACCAAATGTTTCACATATAGTAAATGTCTATTGGTGTTAAACTAGGATTAACGTTGTCTGGAAACCAGTTGAAAACAATCTCATCATTGAATTTCCCTGACCCAGGTTCACAGATGATAGAAGCATCTGGCATTTTGCAAAGGCATTAATGTAAGTTTGAAATGAGTCTTGATATGCCAAAATAATGCACATCTTTTTCAAGATGGAACTTGGTTTTGCTTTACAGATTAAATAAATAAATAGCTAGATAAATAAATGTGTGTGTATATACGGACAGATATGTGTATATAAAAATATAATATGCATTTGTTATATGAGTACGCACATAGGTATATGTGTATATATATACATTATATATATACACATATGTACTCATATCCCTAAAAACAACTATATGTAGTTTTTAAAGCAATTCTAATTTTCTACCTGACTTCTATTATAATTTGTAATATATTTCTATGGAAATAATTTTGGTCACAACATAAAATGACTCCCAATGGTCAATAGAGGGTTTTGTATTACATTCTTTGATGGCATAGTCCCAACAACCCTGTGTAGCAGGCAGTACATATATTTATTAGATCCCTTTTGCAGATGAGAAAACTGAGGCTCAGGAAAGTTAAATTACCCAGATAGGCACAGATAATATGTAGCAGAACAAAGACTTGAGAGTTAGTACAGGAAAGGACACTCTTCAGGGCCAGAAAGGTTTGAATTCAAGTCCAACCCAGTCTGCCATATCTTGGTTGTATGAATATGAGCAAGTGGATCGACTTCTTTCAGTGCCCTAGATTATTTTCTAAGACTCTAAGATGTAGAGAAGGTTCTCACTTGTATTAGTAGAAGGTAATTCCTTATCCTAGAGTCTCTTACACTAATGAGATCATATTACATTGACTCTAGTTAGAGGATTTGGGTTAAAATTTTACTCATAAGGCTACCTGTGTGACCTGGAACAAATCACTTAAGGCTCCCTGGGTCTTAATTTCCTCAACTGTAACAGAAGGGAAAGTAGATTAATTAGCCTTTAAATTTCCTTCCAGCTCTAATAGCAAATTATGTGCAAAATCACAAACTCCACATTGTTTACAATTTGTTTAAAATATGTAAATTATATATGTGTGCTAATACAAACATCCTCTACTTTTGAGTTCCCTTTGGATTTGTTTAACTTGGAATCTTTTTTTCTCTTGATTTTATGGCTACTTTAAAAAAATGTAATCATAGTATGTATTATTCTTATTCTCTTTTTATCTTTTCATCTATTTCCCTCATTTTCTTTATATTTCCAATATGTGCTATTTCTAATAACATAATATAATCCATTACATTTAAATATTAAAATTTATTCATTCATTTTTGCCATTAATTGCATTGGTTATTTTTAGTTATTTTGTCATTACAAAGCTTCCATGAATATTTTCATAAATACACAGCTTTTTATCCTCTCATCCCTTTAGGGCCTAACCCTAGTAATAGGATTCCTTGGTGGATGAGCAGGAGCAGATTTATAGCACTTAATGTATATTTCATCTTGTTTTCTAACAAAAAAAAATTCAAAGCTGTTCTAGCAATATCATAATTAGGCCTATTTCTCTATGTTCTTATCAGCATTTAATTTGATCAACTTAATCCATCTGGTTCTCAGTTAACATACATTACCAATGTACCATAACCTACCATATGGAGTTAGATTTTTAGGCAGCAGAAACAATCTTTTGCCAGGACCATACTCTTTACAAAACCAAGTCCTTCCAGCTTGGTTATATTCAGTGAAACTTTTGTTCCAATGCCACAACCCCTAGGAATGCAGGATTATCTCCATAGCATGATAAATTTTAAGATAAGACTTTTACAGAATATTTATCTCCTAACCATTGTTGTCCCACCAGAAACTATGTTTGGATTATGTATATGAGCAGGCTCAGATCTACTACTAAACTCAAGCAGGCATATGGGAACTCTCCAGATATCTGTCATATTTAATTAACTTCTTTCTTTATTTTTTGGTTAGATTTATCTAGTTCTTAGAGGGGAAAATTAAAGCCCCCCACTATTATTATCTTGTAATCTACTTCCATCTGTATATCATTTAGTTTTTCCTTTAAAAACATGTTTGCTCTTTGTACATACAGGTCCAATATTGATAATGTTTCATTATCCATAGTACTGCCATCTCCACAAAATAATATAGTTATTCTGTTCATCCTTTCCAATTATATCCATTTTAGTCCCAACTCTGTCAGAGATCATGACTACTATCCCTGCATTCTATGGAGCAGCTGAACATAGTATATTCTGCTTCAACCCCTCACTTTCTCTCTATGTCTTTAAGTTTCAGTATGTTTCTTGTATACACCACAATGTCAAGTTCTAGTTTTTGATCCTTTCTGCTATTCATTATCTTCCCATGCATTAATTCATCCCATTACACTCAATGATATAGTTTCTAGCTGTACATTTCCATCTATTTCGTTCCTCCTCACTATTTGTCCCCCTCTTCCTTTCTTTCCATAATATCCTTCCTCAGATGTCTAATTTCTTTTGACCAATACCTCTCCAATTCACACCCCTTCTCCCAAATCCTACCTATTCCTCTCCTTTTGCTCTCCTAATTCAAAATTGGCCCAGTTTTTCAAAGGTCCCTTCCTTGTCCTTCCCCCCTTATCTTTTAATTCTTATTCTATCCACCTTTCCAAAAATACCTTCCTTATCCTTAAAACCATGCCTTCCTACTTCTTGATATGAGTATGATTCCAAAAATCCTTCCCTTATCTTGTCCTAAGAGTCCCTTATTGTTCCCTTACCCTTTGATATGTACTCTGTAATGATAAATTACACAACAATATGGAAATCAAGATGATAGACAGTTACCTGATTAGAACATAGAATGAACTGACCTGGCAAGAGGTGGCATGTGCCAAGGCAGTTGAGGCTCAGGTATATAAGGAAGGATTTAAAATGAGAAAGAATTTCAATTTGGAGATTGGGTTTTGGGAGTGGGTGGTTCTTTTGGTAAGGGGATAGGTCAACTTAATTTGCCAGCAACCTGCACCAACCAATTTCACCATCCCTGATCCTGTGTTAACCTTATCGTGAATAACCCTGATCCTGATTTAATCACCAAGAAGAAATAACAGCATCTAACAGCAGAGTAACCTGATTTAGGTTGAAGCCAGTCTGGTCCAACCAGACTGGCAACTGGCAAGCCTGACCATCATTAATTCAAACACCATCATTAGCATCATTAGCTTTAGTACTTAAGGACTTCCTGTTTCCCTCCTCCCCAGCTATTACCCTGCTATCCCTCTTAAGTCTGTTAACATTAAATCTTCAAACTTACCTAGATTTGGTGTCATCTCTATCTTAGGGCTTAGTGATCATATTCTTGGGATATTTGAGGGAAGAGGAGAATTGTATCAGTTATAGTAAAGTATAATTCGCAGTCAATCTAGCAATCTAGGCCAGAAAGTTAGTTAGAGAAGTAGCTGTATAATTCCAACAACAGATTCTTTATCTGGCTGGCTATTCTGGAACACTGTAAAACTGAAATTGGGTTCAGTAGATTCACCATATCTTAACAACAACTATTGCTGTGGGGTCCTTTGTGTTTCACTACTACAACATAAGTGTTTCACTTGGGGTTCACCCATTATACCCAGCTTCAGACCCTCATAACATCAGATTATCATAACAACTCACCTCCACAGTCCCTCCCTTATCCCATCTCCCTTCTCTCTTGTTTCTCTGTACATTAAGAAAAAAATCTACCCTTCTAATTGTGTATGTTTTTTTTCTTTTTCCCAGGTCTGATGAGAGTAGACTTCTAGCACTATTAGCCCTCTACCCCCTCCTCCCCTTCTCTGTGGCAGTTTCTCTACTCATTCCTCCTCCACATGAGTTAGCCATTCTACTTCACCTGCTTCTGGTCTATTCCACTACCTCTTTAGTTCATTCTATTCCATTCATCTCAGCCTCAAGTCTCCCATCTATACACATCCCTTCAAAATACCCAGGCAATGATGTCATCCCCAAAGGCCATAGATGACATTTTCTCATAGAAGAATCAACGATTTGACATTTTGGGTTGCTTATGATCATCTTTGTCTGTTTATTATAGATTAAAATATCTGCTGAGTCCTGTGTTTTCCCCAGGAAGAGCTGAAACTCCTTTAGTTCATTAAATATCTACTTTTAACCTTTTATAATTATGCTCATCTTTGATGTTACTCTTGGTTGTAAGCCCAGTTGTTTTGCTCTACAAAATGCTGGGTTCCATTTTCTGCATTCTTTTAATGTTGTAACTGTTCAGACTTGTGTTATTCTTACTGTGTAGCTCCACCATATTTAAATTTTTCCCCTTGTTTGTAGGGGTTTTTTTTGACCTGGGAACTCCAGAACTTAGCAATGATGTTCCTGTGCATTTTCATCTTTGGGTCTCTTTGAGATGGTGATTGGTGGATTCTTTCAATTTCTGTTTTACCCTCTCATTCTAGAAATTTTTGTAAAGTTTTCTTTGATTTCTCAGAGTATGGTGTCTAAACTCTTTTTTTGATAGTAACCTTCTGGGAGTCCAACTATTCTTGTATAGTCTCTCCTTGATCTGTTTTCCACATCAATTGTTTTTGTGATAAGATATCCCATATTCTCTTCTATTATTTCATTCTTTTGATTTTGCTTTATTATTTATTGTTGTCTTAGGAAAACATTGGCTTCTCTTTGTCCAATTCTAATTCTTAATACATTATTTTCTTCAATGAGCTTCTGAATCTCTTTTTCCATTTGGGTGATCTTGCTTTAATGCTTTTCTTGCATTGCTCTTAGTTTTTTTCCCTAATTTTTCCTCACCTTCTCTTGTTTAGTTTTTGTGGTCTTTTTAAAGCTCTTTCAAAAACTCTTTTTGAGCTTGTGCCAAATATTGTTTTTCTTTGCTGTTTCTGATGTAGGTATGTTTTAATTCACTGCACTCAGAGTTTGAGCTGAGGTATTCTCTGTCCCTATAGTAGCTACAAATAGGTTCTTTTTCTTTTGCTTGCTTATATTCATTAATTGATTTATTTTAAAACTTTTATCAGTCAGGCCAATAGATTTAATTATCTTTTTACTATACACCCAGGGTTCCTATTGTGTAAGGGTATATTACTTCAGGTTTCAAGATTTCTTTTTTGGTATTTGTTTTTATCAGTTTTCTATTTAGTTAATCTAGTTTTTATGGTCCAGGGTCTGATGTAATACAGGGTCCCATGCCCAAACCCCAGTCTGTGATTGATTTCAGGTATTCTGACCAGAACTCTTGGGCAGTTCTGCCACTGCTACTGAAAGCAGCTAGTCCACCTCCTCCTGTGGCAGGAACCAGGGACTCCACTCTCCTGGGAATGATCATAGCTAACAGGTCCCCTGTCCTTTAGCAACCACATTCACTAATGTGAGCTCCTTTCTCACTCTTTCTCTCCTACTGCCACAGCCCAGAGCAGCTGTCCAGTCCAAGTTCTTAGGCCTCCACAGTTCCTTATTCACTAACAATGAGGTTTGAGTATTGCTCATTCCTTCAATCCCCAGCTGTGGGCCAGTGGAAGTCTCCATAGCAGAGGCCATAGCAGACACCATTGCTTCCAGGACCTGAGGATACCAAGGATGAAGGCTCTGGAGTTCAGCAAACAAAGTGAGGTTGCTAATTCTGTCCCTAGAGATTACTTTTTGATTCTACTCTTTTGTTCTGTTCCTGCCCCCATGGCCTAGGGGCAGTGGGACTAAGGCCAGAGAAGTCAGAAACCTTCTTCCCTAGATTTTCCAGGCTATCCAGCTTCATTCCTGACTCCTATAGATTTTAACTTTGATTCTACACAATTACTTTTGGTTGTTTGTGTGGGGTATTAAAAGAGTAAGAAAGTTTCAGGCCCCACTCCATCATCTTCCCACAATGCATCTGCCATGTTATCTCTCTTACTTTATAATTTCAACATTCACTCCAAAGGGCTATCTGACTTCAACAATGTGATCCATAAGCATTTACAACTCCCATATAATACTTTAAAGGATGGAATTTGGAGCTAGAGGGACTAAGGTCATTCTGCCGCCTACTACCCATTGTACTTTGGGCAAATGACTAAAATTCTGTTCACCTCTGTCTCATAAAGTGTAATTGAGGGGGCTAGATTCACTAACTTCTAAGGTCCTTTTAAACTCTAAATCTCTGATTCTTTAAGAAGGTATTTGAATGAACAGTAAATCCCAACATCATACACAACAATTTATAAGAATAGGGAGATTATGAAACACCATGTAGAGGACTTACATTTTATCAGGAGTTTTCATTAACTTTCTGACACATGGATGGTTTGAAAGTTATTTTGCCAGGGTGACTCATCAAAAGAGCTTCAAAGTTATATGTGGGGTTATTTTTTCCATTCAAACACAAATAGTTTTGGATCTCTAATGGTCAGGGTCTTAATATTCCTTTAAGTGAGGAGTTAGCCCTGCTATCAATAACAAAGGCCACTTGACTCACAAATTGATAGTAAATAGACTTGAAGTACACTACTCAGCATGTTATCCAAAGAATTGCTTTGAAGATATTTTTGTTGTTCATTTCCATAGCTTGATGACAGATATATCAGGGGCCACCAGCAGAGGATTTTCTAATGGGTATTGGGAAATAACAGATATGTAAATTGTGAAATAACACTTATACATACTGTCTGGCTGCCTGGTGTTCTCAAAGGGATAGAGCAGTTCTTCTTAAATGAATGTACAGAAGACAAGGTGAATATACAATTCTCTATGAGCTGGAAAATAAATAATTAAATGGACTTCAACCAGCAAATATGAATCCAGTTATGATGTTATTCTTCTATGGAATGATCCAAACAATTGATTTCTGGTTCCTTAAATACTAGTTTCTTATATAGTCTATGAGTCTGAAGAACATTCTTATCATGCACTCTCTGATCTTTTTCTTTTTTACCACCCTTCCTTCCCCTCCTCTTCCACACCACCATCTCTCACATATACCAAGGAAAGCCTGGACAATAGTTATATCTATGTCTAGCTTCTTATAAGTTTTCTCTTATAATTCTTATAATCTTATCTCTGTTCAAACTCAGCCTTGATGGTAAAGACTTGTATACATCAACTGACCAACAGCCTTTGAGCATCTGCTATCTGTCTTGAGTAAGAGTCCAACATGTTCTGTGTTCTATTACCCCACTACCACTTTGGCAGGATTAATTCTTTGAAAAATAAAGAATATATTATAAGGGGATGTGACTTATTTCTTAAGATACATGGGGAAGAATATGAAGTGATCCCATTAAATCTTTCATAAAAAATGTTAATTTCATAACTCTGTTATGGTTACATCTACTCACTTTAATAAGCAAGCAGTAATAAGTTTAGGCCTGGAACCCAAGTGTAGGCTCTGTGAAATGTGCCGTATAATTTATTACTCTTCTGCTTTTCTTTTTTTCAGATTTTCTCCTTTTATTTCTTTTTCTTTTAGGGGAGGTAAGGGGTATGAAAGGAGCCTGTGAATATATCAGTATGGGGCTATCAGATGGGCTACTTTTTAAATAGTCTTAAACTAGTCCAAAAATGGGCAGAATGATTCTTTTCTAACAAAAATATGTGTGTGTGTGTGTGTGTGTGTGTTATCTATTAGCCAAATTAACCAGCTGTTTTGGTGTCTTGTGTATCAATCAAACTGTTAGAAGGGGTTTACACACTCATAGAACCATAGAGCTATCAACACCTTGAGAGGACATTGCTAAGTTTCTCTTAATGAGACAAACATTTTCTTGTATATCCTCATCTTTGGTCTTTTGTGATTAGACTATTGTAGGAAAATGTAGGAAGAAAAATGTATGTTAGGGCCTACAGGAGCTCAAATCTCCCTTAAATATTGCAGTAAATCTCTAACCATGCATCAAAAGAAACAATGATAAAGAACACTAAAGGGAAAGGTCCATAAATTCTATCCAATTCAGACTGCTCAAGAAGACTGACAAAATCTTATAGAAGTAAAATTCAGAGACAAAGTATGGTGGGTGGAAAACAAGGAGAAAGAGGACCAGAGAGGCTACCCAGGGTCTCACAAGGACCTAATGCTGGGAGATGGAGGGACCCAATTCTTGGCAAGATATAGGGCTAATATCAATATCTTAGAAGCTTTATTCTGAACTACATCATGAGGCAAGATCAAATAATTCATTTATTAAATTTGCTCAGTTGGCACAATGTAGTTTTATCTACCAAATTCATGATCAATCAGGGTCTCTCTATGCCATACATAAGTTCAGGAGCAGAATTTAATCAAAGTTCAATCTCCCCCACCCTATTTTCATCTAGAAACTGAAACTGGAAATAAGAAGAAAAAGAAGAAAATGCTAAGTCTATTGAACTAAAAGAATCCAAATGGGTAGATATGAATGAAGAGAATAACTTCACAAATCCAAATAGTTATTTTTAAAAAAAGTGTCTTGACCACAAGTCTGGAAGAATACTTGTAAGAAATGAAACAAGAGAAACAAAATGTAATGGGAGAGGAGGAAAAAATGCAAAGAGAATTAACACCTTAAAACAGATAATGGTAAATCTTATAGATGAACTGAATAAAAGCAACAACTCTGTGAGACAACAAGAAATTTTTTAAAAAATTAAAAGAAGAAAATGTAAGATGGCTATTTTCAAAAACAACTGATCTATAAAGCAGGTCAAGGAAAGATAATAATAGTATCATAATAACAGTATTATGAAAGGCTGTCAGCCAGTATTCCCTCTTCTAGTTTCATCTCAATCTAATTTTATTCTGCTCACCACTGCCAAGATAATCTCCATATAATGGAGAGATCTGGTCATGTCCCTCTCTTCTCTTTCCTAACATGAGAAGATGGTTTTATATCCCTTTCACATCATTACTATCAGAAGTCCTTTTCCCTCTACCCTATTATCCTAATACTGTCATTCTGAATAATTGTTATGAGGTCATTAACATATTTGAAGACATAGGGTTGAAAGCAAATGCTAAGCCAGATCTCTTATTTCAGTATGGTCAAATTGAAAGGACACAATATTTGGAAGCAGACAACATAAAATTTTGGTATCTTTTTCATTTTACTTATGCTCTTTTGTGAGGTGGGCTAAGTCATTTTACTCTGGATGCTGCAAAATGAGAGAGTTGGACGTATATGCTTTCTAAGGTCACTCCCGCATGTTCAACATCTACATTACCCCTTCCAAGGTGAACAATTCAAGAAGGAGGAGGTTACATGAAGTTAGATATATTTGTCACATTAAGATTCTTTGAAAAGGATATTATAAGTATATATGTACTACAGCAAGCAAATTCGTGAGCTATTCTGGTTTCAGATATCAATGGACAGAAAATAGATTCTACATTTATTGATAACTACTAGATTTATGGATAGTGTACAAATTGACTTGAAATCATTAATGACTATTCTTCAAGTCTACCCATTTAAGCAGAGAAATCCATCTAACTCTCTCTAGTCTGGACTTCTCTATCTCTTCCATAGGAATAATATGAGACTTTGTCGAATGATCTACTCAAATCTAGATAGCAGAATGCTCTGATCTGAAGAGGAAACAATGTTAGTATAACATGAGCTGTTCTTGATGAGGCCATATTGCTTCTCTGTGATCACTACTTCCTTTTCTATATATTCCTTAATTGCCCATTTGATATGTTCTAGAATTTTAGAAAGTTCTGAGAAAATGCCTTAAGGTTTTTTTCATTTTAGATCAAGGTTTATTTATGCCATGGACCCCTTTGGCAGTCTGGTAAAGTCCATGGACCTCTTCTCAGAATGATATTTAAGTAATTGATAGATGTGCTAAATTTCAGTTAGAGGTTAGTGAAAATAAGGACGTAACTTATGTTCATAGACCCTTTGAAATCTAGCCACTCCTTGGACCCCAGGTTAATAACCCTTGCTTGAGAGAGGACCTCCCATTTCTGTGTGGTCTCTAGAAGTAAACAATTTGGTCCTAAAATAAATCTCCAAAATGTCACCTAAGCCTAATTTTAAAAGCAAATTTGTCTAATTTATGATACAGATTATGGTGCAACTTGGCTAGCATATCCCTTACTTGTCTCATTGTAGAAACAGTGAAATATCACCAGTGCTAATGATGATAAATTGTATGAGAAAGTCAATGAGAACATCATTAATTTCATGCTGAAATGTGTCTGGGTCATTGACCAACCCAATAGGTATTTATGGTATCTGTTATGACTCTAGGTACCTGAGATTTATGGCATCCAAAATGATTTCAATTGATTTTAAGCCCTCCACAATCTGACTTCACCTACATTTCCAGGTTTATTTCATATTTCAACCTTTCACATCCCTTGAGTTCTAGACAAGTTGTCCTACTAACTGTTACTTGGACATGGCATTCCATTTCTAGTCCATTCCTTTGCCCAAGTGTTTGCCTATGCCTTGACTACATTACCTTTTCATCTCTACCTCTTAACATCTCTAGTTCCTTTCAAAGCATAGTGTGTCATATCTTTATTTTTTTAAACCCTTACCTTCCATCTTAGAGTCAATACTATGTATTGGCTCCAAGGCAGAAGAGTGGTAAGGGTAGGCAATGGGGGTCAAGTGTCTTGCCCAGGGGCACACACCTGGGAAGTGTCTGAGGTCAGATTTGAACCTAGGACCTCCCATCTCTAGGCCTGGCTCTCAATTCACTGAGCTACCCAGCTGCCCCCTGTGTCATCCCTTACATAAGACCTTTCCAGATTCCTTTCCTTTCCTCTGATATTTGAGTTCTCATCTTTGGGTTTCTTATTGTTTTTATTTGTTTGTACATATTTCATTTCCCAATAGACTATAAGTTCCTTGAGGACAGGAAATATTTCACATTTATCTTTGTACTCCCATCATTAACATAGAACTTTGCACATAGTAGACATCTGATAATGCTCTAAAGAAATATGCAAGGAGCTAAATCAATTATACAAAATAATCAAGCCATCCCCCAATTGAAAATGGGCAAGGGATATGAACAGGCAATTTTCAGATAAAGAAATCAATAAGCACATGAGAAAGTGTTCTAAATCTCTAATGCAAATCAAAACAACTATGTGGTATCACCTCTCACCTAGCAGATTGTCTAAAATGACAACAGGGGAGAGTAATGAATATTGGAGGGGATGTGGCAAAATTGGGACATTAATGCATTGCTGGTGGAGTTGTGAACTGATCTAGCCATTCTGGATGGCAATTTAGAACTATGCTCAAAGAGCTTTAAAAGAATATCTGTCTTTTGATCCAGCCATAGCACTGCTTGGATTATACCCCAAAGAGATAATAAGGAAAAAGACTTGTACAAAAATATTTATAGCCGTGCTCTTTGTGGTGGCAAAAAATTGGAAAATGAGAGAATGTCCTTTGATTGGGGAATGGCTGAAGAAATTGTAGTATCTATTGGTGATGGCATACTATTGTACTCAAAGGAATAAAGAACTGGAGGAATTCTATGTGAACTAGAATGACCTCCAGGAATTGATGCAGAGGGAAAGGAGCAGATCCAAGAGAACATTGTACACAGATACTGATACACTGTGGCACAATCGAACATTACAGACTTCTCTACTAGCAGCAATGCAATGATCCAGATCAAGGCTGAGGGACTTATGAGAAAGAAAACTAGCCACATTCAGAGGAAGAACTGTGGGAGGAGAAACACAGAAGAAAAACAACTGTTTGAACACATGGGCTGATGGGGATATTATTAGGGATGTAGACACTAAATGATAACTCTAATCCAGCTATCAATAATATTGAATTAGGTCTTGATCAATAATACACGCAAAACGCAGTGGGATTGTGCATTGGCTAAGCGGGGTTAGGGGGTTTGGGGGAGAGGGAAAGAACATGAAATATATAACTAGGGGAAAATATTCAAAACTAAAATAAAAAAAGAAAAGAAACATATATAGACTTCATTTAAAGTTCTGTGGTTAATAGAGTCATATTTTGCCTTGATTTCTAAGTACACAGAATGGAGGCACCCTTTCCAGAAATTGAGATGGTCTAATAAACTGCTTATTCACATTTAAGAGAGAGAGAAATATATATATATATATATGGATATATTTGCATATATATGTTTATATATATGCATATATCCTTTATATACAGTACACATATTGTATATATTTTATGTGATGTGTGTACAAATATATACCCAAAAAGTTCCCCCTTATTATACTTTTAAGCTATAACTCTGTCCCTGCGGCAGTAATATTCCTGGAAGTATTTTGACTGGGCAATTAAAATCCCTGTGGGATGGCTACTGAACTGGTCTCTCTTTGGCAAAAACATTTTGAAAGCCTTGGTACTCCATAGAGATTTGGGCCTCCTGACCTCTAATTGCCTCTGGCAGCTCTAATGTGCCTGACTCTGAATGAGATCATTCTTGCATGGGAAAACTATGCCCATGTCCTGTTGAATGTGATGACTATGTCATGATAACTATGGCAGTCCAAATATCACCTGGTCATCTTCATAGTGGTTATCCACCTCCTCACAACTTTTGTTCCTCTACAATGTTCTCTCTTGCGAGTTGAGCAGAATGGTTTCATACTATAGCACCCCACCTACCCATCTGCCATGTGTTATCTTACTGAAGAGAGACACTCCCTATTTTTTAACCAAGCACCTAGCACTATAGCTCCCTGATATCCCAGAATTTCTTAGTCTGCTTTGGCTATGGTAGTCTGCCCTCTACTAGGGACTCCAAAACTTCTCTACCAAGAGGGTAAGAATAGCAAGGAAGTTTTTCTGTTTCTTTAAATTCCTTTCAGTTTCTTGGGGTTTGTCCACAAGAAAGTCTTGCCACGAATACCTGCTTTAAATAAAGACTTTAAATAAAACAAAAATAAAATAAGATTTAGTTCCCTGTCCTTGAACTAATTCCATCTACTTATGAAGGCTTTGATCTGTGGTGCTGTTGGGGGACTATGTTCAACTCACCTGAAAACAAATTCTGTACCTGGACTGAAAGCCCAAGTGACTGTAGAGGCATCAGACTGGTTCCTATTTTCATTAGATCCAGTTTCTCTTACTCACTCCCTACATTCCTTCAGGTATCTTTGATAAATCTCCAACACTTCTTCCATCCTTACAAAATGCCCTTCAGCCATACCATCAACTTCATAGTATTTGCTATGGATACAGACAAATCCTACATCCCAAGTATCTTGCTTTTTAGTCTTAAAATCATTGTTTTGTCTTCTCTTGAAAATCTTAATCAGCTTGGCTTCCTCCCAGTTTGAATGGACAAATCCCCAATGAATCTCATTTATATATTTCACTAATGGCCTAGTACATTACCATATCCTTCCTTCTCTATGTCTATGGCTAAATTCTCAGTAATTTAGTACTTTGAACTTGATGAAGTAATAGTTCACCTTCAAGAAATGTCTCTCTTCCAATAGTGATACCACTCAATTAAGTGGTATCCCAGTGTCAAAGGGGCTCATATCCAATCAGCTCCAAAGATGTTGGATTAGGTCTCTAATGCTGGCCAGAAAAGGATGTTTCCTTACTCTATTGGATGAAAATTGACAGAAGGATAGGGTGAAGGGTTGGGGAGCAAGGTGGAAAAGGAAACATTCTCATCATTAAGTACAAGGGCTGAGCCACCATATTGACAATTAATAACTTTAACTCTTATCATTGTTCCATTTTTTTCCCCAAAATTATCCGTATATATCTCAATTGTATATAGTTGTTTACATATTTTCTCTACCTTTATACTATAAGTTCCTTAATATCAGGGATTTCTTTTTGAGGGACAGATTACCTTTCTTTGTAATTCTAGTACTTAACCCTGTGCCTAGCACATAGTAAGTATTTAATAAATGTTTGTTGACTTAAGTTGACTTATTCCTGTAATGTGTTCAACACCTTTTTTACCCCTTCCAAGGTGAATAGTATAAGAAGAAGGAAGTTACATGAAGCCTAGTATATTTGTCACATTAAGATGCCCACAGAAGGGTTCCCACTTTTGAAGAGAGAGAGGACTGAGGTCAGTTGCAGGTAGTTGATCTCTACCGCAAATCTGTAGGACATGACCCCATTGCTCAGATCTCCTCATTGATGTCCTCTGTGTGTGGGCTACAGGACAGAACAGGACCTGCCCCCAGGCCACACACAGATACCCAGAGAAATACAGACATGCTACATGAGCTCTTTACTGCTTTTCCCAAAGGGCCAGAAGCCAGGGTCATACAGAACAAACACTGGAGAAAGTAAGAAAAACAGGAAACAGCTAGAGTAGAACCACCCCCAAGAAGCCTGGAGTCTTACCTGGACAATCACTGCCACACTCTCCCACCCTGCACTATACAACTTAGAGAAGATAAACCAGATGAACAATCATACTCCAGCACACATTTTAGGATTGAACTTTGCCTGAATTCTTTTCTTCTTCTCAGGTACATATGGAGTCTGTAAAGTTCATTCCTCAGTGTAGTTTCGGTTGTGTCTCTCAGGCCCTATACCCACTGATAACATCTGGCTTCTTTCCAGTTTTTCCCAAGTATGGTTAATGGAGAAAGAACAATGTGGCTTGAGTCCCTAGAAAAATCTGTCTAGTGGATAGGCACCAAAGGGGTGGTCTAGGCCTGTAATACAGAAAAATTGAGAGCCAAAACAAAAACCATAGGGTGTTAATCTGTGTGATAGCCCCAGCGCTTCTTCCTGCATCCATCAGACATCTGCAATTGCTTAGAAGTGAGGCGCACATGGACCAAAGCATTTTTCCATAGGAACGTCTCAGTTCCTGCCCATTTGGCACCATGTCATTGTGTGTGGCTTGTTTTGACAAATCTTGGCAGTGATTCCCTAACAAAAAGCAGAGTTTGCCGTTGTGACTCCCTCTGCGGCAGGGAGCTCCACTGCCAGTTGTCAAACCAAATTTCCAAAGACAAGCTCTCTTTCTTCACTGACTTCTCGCTCTTTCCTAGTTGCTCCATTTCCGTTGATGTTCTCATTGCCTTGGTGCTGACCAATCAAGATCCCTTCTGGATAATTTTGATGTAATCCATTCCAAACAGAATGAAGATAAATAATGCTCAGGCCAGTTAGGAGAATGGGGGATCAGAGAAAGGACTGATAATTTGTCTTCCCACCTTAGTCATTTTGTCCTTATCTGAGTAGGTCCATCAAAAAATCCCTCCTCAGAGATAACTGTGTATCTCATAAAAAAAAAATAAACTCCAGTGAAAGAAGTGAAATCAGAATATACAAAATGTACACAGAGACCAATACACTGTGATAAAATAGAATGTAATGGACTTCTGTACTAGCAGCAATGCAATGACCCAGGACAATTCTGAGGGACTTATGGAAGAGAACGCTACCCACATTCAGAGGAAGAACTGCAGGAGTGGAAACAAAGAAGAAAAACTACTGCTTGAATGCATGGGTTAAGGCAGACATGATTGGGGATGTAAACTCGAAACTACCACACCAATGCAACTATCAATAATATGTAAACAAGTCTTGATTGATGACACATGTTAAAACCAAAAAAAAAAAAAAAAAAAAAAAAAAAAAGGGATCTCGGGGGGGTGAAGGGGAAAGTAAGAGCATGAATTATGTAAACATGTTAACTTTTCTAAAAAATAAATATTAATAAATATTTTTAAAAAATAAAAATAAAAATAAGGCTTCTGATTTTAAAAAAAGAATATACAAAATGACTATGTAAAGAATAACGTAAATAAAAATAGGCAACTCAGTGGCACAGTAGATATAATACTTGGACTAAAGTATCGAAGACATCTTCCTGAGTTAAAATTTAGCTCAGACCCTTACTAGCTGTATGACTCTGAGCAAATAACTTTACTCTATTTGCCTCAGTTTCCTCATCTGTAAAATGAGCAGTAGAAAGAAATGGCAAACCACTCCAGTACATATATATATATATATATATATATTTACATATATATATATATATACACACATGTATATTTTACTATTATTATTTTTTGGCCAAGAAGAAATCAAGTGGGATCACCAAGAGTCAGATTTAAAAAAAAGACTGAACGACAAATAAAATAAGGTTGAAACAAAGCCTAGGACCCATTAATTGTAATGACCAGAGGGAGAGTAAAACACTTCCTTGCTTTCAATAGTGGGGTAAGGGACTATGGGAGTGGAATGCCACATACATACGGGGTCACTATGATCATTTCTTTGGTACAAGGGAGGGCTCTTTGGAGGAAGCAAGGAATGGAAGGAGTTGTGTTGCAAGCTGGAAATAACAGATGCAAAACCAAAGGCATCAGAAAAACTTTTGACAAATCTCAGAAGGAGATTCTTTTATCTAATCATTNTATATTTACATATATATATATATACACACATGTATATTTTACTATTATTATTTTTTGGCCAAGAAGAAATCAAGTGGGATCACCAAGAGTCAGATTTAAAAAAAAGACTGAACGACAAATAAAATAAGGTTGAAACAAAGCCTAGGACCCATTAATTGTAATGACCAGAGGGAGAGTAAAACACTTCCTTGCTTTCAATAGTGGGGTAAGGGACTATGGGAGTGGAATGCCACATACATACGGGGTCACTATGATCATTTCTTTGGTACAAGGGAGGGCTCTTTGGAGGAAGCAAGGAATGGAAGGAGTTGTGTTGCAAGCTGGAAATAACAGATGCAAAACCAAAGGCATCAGAAAAACTTTTGACAAATCTCAGAAGGAGATTCTTTTATCTAATCATTATAATTTTCCATCATCCTAACAGGCATACATGCTGACTTCAAGTTCATTTTCCTAAACTTATTTGTGTCAGTAAAACTAGTACTTTGGCTTAACAATGAACAAAATAACTACTTCCATATCTAGGTGGAGTAATTGAAGCTGAAATAGGATAAAGCACTCCTCATTTATTGAATTTTGCTAAATTATGTTACTAACTCAAATATGGTAAGAGTCATGCCGTGTTTTAATAAGAAAAAAACTGAAGAGCAATGGGGAACCCTGAGGCAATTCTCAACCACATTAATTGAACCAAACTTTTTATTTAAAGTAAACCTCTTTATAGAGAGCCTTACTTGAACCCTAATCCATTCAGAATCTCTTCATATCATTCAAGGGAATGGGAACCATTTTTTTATGCATTAAATATTAAAAAAACATTTATTTGTTTGTAACATTAGAATATTCAGGTATATATATTTTTTCTGCTCCTCACACTAGAGGAAGCATCATTTAATTAAAAAAAAAGCAAATACATGTAAGTCTGCTTATTTCTAATTATCAGTTCTTTCTCTGGAGGTAGATACAACACAAGTTACTCTTCAAACAATATTTCAGTTGCTATATATAATATTCTCTTGTTACTGCTAGTTTCACTCTTCATAATTTTATGTAGGTCTTTCCATGTTTTTTTAAAAAGTAACTTGCTTGTCATTTCTTATGGTACAGCAGTATCAACTGAGTATAAGTACTTCAATATTTTCATTGCTTCTCAGATCTCTTCAATAAAAGCAAGCCCTTCAATGATAGGATTTATAATCTCATCTTTAGCTTTCTTTTTCCTTTTTTTTTTAAACCCTTGTACTTCAGTGTATTGTTTCATAGGTGGAAGATTGGTAAGGGTGGGCAATGGGGGTCAAGTGACTTGCCCAGGGTCACACAGCTGGGAAGTGGCTGAGGCCAGGTTTGAACCTAGGACCTCCTGTCTCTAGGCCTGACTCTTACTCCACTGAGCTATCCAGCTGCCCCTTTAGCTTTCTTTTTAAAAATGTTATCTCTACTTTCAGTTCCAAATTCTCTCCCTCCCACAACTCTTCTCCATCCATTGAGAAGACAAGAAAAATAATACCTATCCTACATATGAAGTCATGCAAAACATATTTCCACATTAGCTATTCAATCCAGACCTTTTCATTCTATGTGACTCTTGTCTATGCCCTCCGAGAAATCTGGCAGGAGAGATTCACCCAACATGATGATAATCTACATTTCATTCCTACTTAGTGGACCACACAATTTCTCCATGGAAATAATGATGATGACGACAACAACAATCACCTTAAAGTTTACAAAACACTTTTGTCTCCATGATATCAATTGACCTTCACACCAGCCCTATAAAGGGAAGCACAATTATTATCCTAATTTTACAGATGAAGAAATTGCAACTGAGAGAGAAGTGGAGTGTTTTGCCCAGTCGTAATATAGCTACTAAGTGCCTATGGCTTTTAATAATAATAATGACTATTTCTGTAGTGTTTTAAAGTTTTCAAAGCTCTTTACAAATATTATCTTGTTTGATCCTCATGACAACTCTGGGAGATATGTGCTATTATTACCCCCATTTTACTGTTGAGGAAACTAAGGTATATTACCCAGGATCTCCACAACTACTAAGTGTCTGAGGCAGGATTCAAATTCAAGTCCACTTCCAAGTCCAGAACGCTATTGTTGACCTGCTTGGATTAGTATCTGAGGTCTTAAGTGTCTTAAGTAAAAAAAAAATCTGTTTTTCTTGCTTCCAGGTTCAACATTCTAGCCACATAATTGCATCTAGAGCTTAGAGACATGAAGTGACTTGTCTAGAGCTGTCTACTGTCAGAGTAGAACCTAGAGCCTCCAGATTCCAAATTCAGCCTTTTGATATTTTAATAAACTACCTAACATTTTTTTTTATTTCTTGCTCATTAGTGCATGACCACCTCACTTCTTTTTTCTAGTCAAATATATATCTCACATAAATTCTCCTGTGAAATTCTTCAGGGATAATATGCAACAACCTACTCATGCCTACCATATGTCTCTCCATAACACTTATGGTGAAAATATAAATCTATATATACTCATTTAATCTCCTTGTCATAAAAGCTTTCTGTGCATAGACAATTATGAAGTGGTGTTTTCTGTTCTAATGGTTTAATGATGATGACAATATGTAGCAAAAGTAGACTTTGCAAACTTGAATTGAATTTTTTTTCAAATGACTTTTCTTTTCCCCATTCAACCATGAGGATCTGTAGTACAGACAGACTAGAGCAATAGTTTCCTTTTTCCTCCTGAAGGCAGTGAGCAATCATGCTTCCAGCTGGATTTCCATGTTCAGGATGAAGCCAATTTTCCGACGACTGATTGGGAAATCTTGGCAGATGTCTTACACTGAGAATTGAGGTTGACACAGGAGAGACTTGATGAAGCAAAGACATTCTTTTCTTTGTTTGTCTGAACCAAGGCACCCCAACAGTGGCAAGCAGAATGCCAGTAGCTGGGTGAAGATCAGTTTGGGGTGAATCAAGAGAAGCTCCAGGTTCTGTCCATTTCAATATCACTTTTTTACCAGATAAATTAATCAATGCACTCAGGCTCACACATGCTTAGTAACTAACTAGTGTTGAAGCCAGGGGAGCCAAGCCTTCCTGAGCCCAAGGACAGCATTCTACCCACTACAGGGTTGTGATGAGCATCAAATGAGATTATGTATGCAAAGCATTTTCCCAACTTTAAATTGTCAGCTATTATTATTAGCCGAATCCACTCAAATTAGGTCCAAGATGTATAGACCTTATTCCAAATTCTGCTCTATGGAAAATAGAATTGCTAGTGTCTCTGGGCAATAGGAGGCAACAAGAGTACCTGTATCAGTACTTGTCATAGTCTTAAGCTTGAGTATCTCTGTTTGTGTTAGCCCAAGTGCATACATTTTCATGACATTAATAAAGACGCTACGTGACCCTCTCTGTTTTCTAAGCAGAAGGGAAAAAACATAATACCCAGATCAGTGGATGGATGGATGGGTAGATGAATGGATGGATGAATGATCATTTACTGAGTGGTGATTATGCCATTTATTATGTTAACTTCTGAAGTTGCAAATAATGGCAAGCAAGAGAGCACCTACCCAAAAGGAGTTTATACTCTACTAGGGAAAGACAACTAGGTAGCACAATGGACAGAGTGCCAGGCCTAGAGGGAGGAAGATTGATCTTTCAAAATTCAAATCTAGCCTCAGACCCAAACCCCAGGTAAGTCTCTTAATCCTGTTTGCCTCAGTTTCCTCTCCTGTAAAATAAACTGGAGAAGAAAATGGCAAACTGTTCTAGTATCTTTGCCAGGAAAACTTCCAAAGAGGTCAAAAGAGTTTGACACAACTTAAAATGCTTGAACAGGGAAAGACAACATATACGGAAGTGTGGTTGGGGAGGGCAGGGAGGGTAGGGGGGATATTTTGGAATATTTATTTCATTACTTTAATTTCTTTACTGTTTTCAGAGCCAAAGGTGAACATTGAGGAGGCTGGGAAAGAAGGGTGCCCACAGTAGCCTGTCAAGAAGATGGCTAGGAAATTATTTGGTGGGCCAATGTCCAGGGAAAATGTAGTGAATTTTCCACCTGGACACATTCCTTTGGACTTGTCCCTATGATGCTTTCAGGAATTTCATCATGAGGAAATTCTTTATTCTGCCTTGGTACTAACATGTTAGCAGTACTGTTAGTACTCCGATTGGAAGACTAAAGGGCAGAGCAGAGAACTTCCCAAATTTCCATTTAAAGAGGCCTCCAGAGTTTTTAACCTGGGATCCATGTATAGATTTCAGGGAGTTCATGAACTTGGATGGGGAAAGAAATTGCATCTTTATTTTCACTAACCTCTATATGAAACTAGCATTTGCTTCAAGGATGGTTTTTGAAAAATCTACCTCTCCCCCTTTAGGCTTTCTTTTGTATATTGTCTCCTCCCATTAGACTCTAAGCTCTTTGAGGGCAGAGAATGCCTTTTTGGTTTCGTCTTTGTGCCTGGCAGAGGCTAAGTACTTAAACAAATTTTTATTGACTGATTTTCTAAAGTTCCAATCAGAACTTCAAGGACTCATGGTAGGAACCTGGCATGTTGGATTATAAGAGGAGGATGAAAATGGCTTAGGATCCTAGGAAGCAGTGACATGGATTGGGGGAGTGACCTAGTAACATAAAGGGACCAAGGAGGGCAGGGATATAGCTCTTTAGAAATGTGGCTATATGCAAGTGGAGGCAGAAAAGAAAGAAAGTTATGGAAATCAGGGCAGCCTTTCAGGCTGGAAGGTCATGTAGGCAGATCTACCTTGGGTATTTTGCACTGAAGCAGAAGCAAGTGGTATAAGTCTCATTAGTGACATCTTTGTTGTCTCTGGGTCTTTCCATTTTAACCTCTGGAATGTGACACACCCTGGAAGGGTTTAAAAATCATGTTTGTAACAGCATAGTCTCCAGGTCCCAGTAGAATTCACTATTTACAGCAGGACTTGCATTTTAAAAAAATTCCTAGACCAGAGTTTTTAAACTGTGATCTCAGTCCATATATTGCAAAAGGTCCATGAACTTGGATGGGATGGGGACAAATTACAACTTTATTTTCACTAACCTTTAACTGAAATGAGCATTTGCTCAAATACAATTACATGAATCATGTAACCATGGAAAAATATCCTAAAAAATTAAAAAAAATTAAATTAAAAATAGTTATGATAATTATTGCTAACACTGATATAAAGATTTAAGATGAACAAAGTTCTTTCTATATATTATCTCATTTTATCTTCAGAAAAACCTTTGTAATATAGATGCTATTATGAGCCCCATTTTGCAGAAAAGGAAACATACTAAGAGAGGTTATTTAATAGGTTGCCAAGCTAGAAAGTGTTTGTTGGCAGGATTCAAACTCTGGTCTTTTTGCCTCCAAGTCCAACATTGTCTGCTGTGCCACTAATAACCATTTTTCATGTATGTCTTCTTAATCCCTTTACATTGTATACTCTTCGAGAAGAGGGCAATGTGGTTTAGTAGAAAGAGCCCCAGATTTGACATTGAAGGAGTTGTATTCAAATTCTGGCTAAGTCACTTAAAACTTGTGTGCTCATGAGCAAGTCCTTTTTACCTGCTCTGGACCTTATTTCCTCCATAAAAGAAGAGAGTTAATTTGTTATTTAAGTTCTCTTCCATTGCTAGATCTGTGATCTTATGAGGAGGTTGTCTTTTTCCTCAGATAGCCTTCTATGGTGACATGGTAGCTAATGCAGTTCTTTGGGCAAAGAAAGTACTCCATGAATAGTCTTAACTTTCTAACTGACTTAACAGAGCTTTAATTAGGTAGCAAAATAAGCCTTTGTCTTAGAGGGGGGTATGGTGGGAACAATATAGTCAGCCCCCTGTCTTCCTCCCATGAAAATTAAGCTAATTTTTCCTTAAAAGGTATCAAGACTCTTCTCACTGTTTAATTAGCTTAAAGGTCTAAGGCTTGGATCCTTCCCTACAGCAAGTGTTCCCTCCCTTACTAAGGCTGAGTAAACTTCCTTTTTTTCACTGTTAGGTTAATTAGCAATGTCTCACTTCATTCCATTTTCATACCAAATCTACCAAAGAACCAGCCTCTTAGTCAGGCTGAGTCAAGCCCATCCCATCACAGGGGACATATAAGGACATACATGTTCTCTAAGGTGGCCATCACTGTTATGCCTTGCCTTGTGATCCTGGGGATGGACTCTCCCATATTCTGAACCCCTGGTGAGACTCACTTGTCCAGTGATACCCCCTGCTTTCCCCTCCCTGATCACGCCTACCTTTCCCTCCTATATCAAACAATTCTCTACCATCCACTGAACTGAATTTCCTCCCAATAAGTGTCTTTTCCCAAGAAAACCCCAATGGGGCCACAAAGAGTCTAATATGACTGAAAAACAACTAAACACGCACACAATTTAGGCTATTTTAGTCTCTGTGATTGATTACTACCAAAAGTCAAGAGCTGATTTAGGTGTAATCTTGCTTATAGTCAGCAGCAAGGTGGGAAATAGAGGCATATATTGATTCTCTAAATGGAAAGTGTAATGATTAGAGCTGGCATTTATAAAGTGCTTTAAGGCTTGCAAAATGATTTACATAAATTCTATTTGAGAATGATTAACTTGATGAGTAGTGAGCTTCCCATTGCTAGAGGTATTTAAAGACTGGATATCCATTCGCCAGGGATGTTAGAGAGGAAATTCATACTTCAGAAAGGGGTGGAACTGTTTGACCTCTAAGATACTTTTTTTGCTTCAATACTATGATTTTATGAAAACTTTTTATAGCTATTAGCAATTACAGAAATATCACAAATTAAGAAGTGACCTCATGGACAAAAAAATATATAGACCACTGGCAAAACTCTTTTGCTGTCCCCATATGTTATTTCCAAAGGAGACAATCTCCTGTCCCAGCCTCCATCCAAAGCTTTCCCTGTCTTGGAAAAAATGTCAAAAATGTTGGGAAAATTCACTCCACCCATTCCTTTGGGGAGGGATAGTTTCTTAATTCCTCTGGGGGGAAGCCAAATTTTGATATTCAAAAATTTTCTTAGAAATGAGGTATGGTCAAGATGTTCATCCAATGTAATTCTGTGGGGGAATCTGGGATGGGGCACTAGGGTTTAGAATTACATGGAATTCGAGTTTGACCCATCATTTCTAAAAATTGGAGAAAAGATTTTCTAAATATAGGAACAACCATGGTTCCAGAAGAAAGAGATTATACCAATCGACTTTTGCCTGACCAGATGGCTTAAGGACCATCTAAGTTATGTGCTCAGCTTTGTCAGGTGATTTTTATTGGTATGCTGAATCAGCTAGATAGCATAAGTAGAAGCCTATATTTTCTTATATAAGATGTCTACTTTATGTCACAATCTTCTTTTGCCACATCCTCTTCTTGGCCTTAAAGAAGTAAAATACTGAGAAAATAATAACATTGGAATCATTATGGATCCTAATGTAGTTGCTAACATAATCCAAGGAATGGTTCCCATTATAGAGCGAGAAATTAGATTTTACCAGAATACCATGAGTTGACCAGATGGTCAGTGGTTAATCTCTGGTTAAGACAGTGATACATTGATTTCCATGTCCTCCTCCTCCTTCTTACTCTGTCCCATTCCTCCAGTCCTGGAGGTGCTATTTGACCATGTAGCTGTGGCCTTGGACTGGGAGGGGATCGGCCTATGAAACCAATCAATCAACAAATTTTAATGAGCACCCACTAAGTGCTTAGGAGACAAGTACATTTGCCCTCTGTGATATGATTTCAAGTCAGGGTATCTAGAGGAGCAAAACTGTCCCATTCCATAGTTTCAAAGGTGCTGTGGAGAATTTTGGGATAGTAGATAGATAATTTTTATTCACATTTCCTTCCAAGATCTTCCTGAATGATTTAGATCCTTTTGAGGACCAGATCTTTAGATCTGAGCCTAGTCTAGGAGCCAATTACATCAAGCAGCTGTAGGTCACAACATATCCCTTTGTCTATCCCCAGCCCGAATAGACTCCTCAACAAGTTGTGGATCCTTTTCAATGTTTAGAGTTTAGAGTATGTCAAGAGGTAAGTGCTTCAGCAGTCAGTCAATGAACATTTATTGGATACTTATTTATTAACATCAATAAAACAGAGATTCTCCACTAGTCAGCACCACACATGCATATGTGGGGCCATCAGTTACATCAGCAAATAGAAAAATATTTAATGGTATGAATAAATTCATTTACCTTGGCTTTATACTTTCAAGAACATACATATAGATGATGAGGTTGATGCACACATTGCTAGAACTAGCTACATGTTGGGGAAACTCCAAAGGAAAGTGTGGAAGATAAGAGGTATTAGGCTGCCTACCAAACTGAAGATCTACAGAACCATTGTGCTGACCTCATTGTTGGGTGCCCGTGAAACCTCAACAGTCTACTAGTGTCATGCCAGGAAACTGATTCACTTATCTTAGGAAGTTTCTAAAGATCCCTATGAAGATAAAGTACCAAACAGTGTGGTCCTTTCTCAAATTGAACTGCCAAATATTCAGACTCTGTTGTGGAGAGTGAAACTCCATTGGATTGGTCACAATGTTTGAATATCAAATGTATGTTTGCCTAAAAGACTACTTTATGGAGAACTCACACAAAGAAAGTGTCCATACCAAGTTCAGAAGAAGAGATACAAGGACACCCTCAAAGTGTCTCTGAAGAACTTCAGTATTGATTGTGAAACATGAAAGACATTGGCACAGGACCACAGCATACCATGTCCTCATCAAAGAAAGCACTGTACTCTATGAGTGAAGTAAAGTTGTAGTAGCTTAAAAGAAACATGAATGTGCAAATTTAGAGACATCTCCATCTCAAATGTTCACACAGGCTCTTTGTGCCCAACCGGAGGTAGAGTCTTGTGAACTCATATTGGCTTGATCAGTTACAATAGGACACACTGCACATCGACCCCAACATAATGATGTCATTTTGGTCTTCTTTGAGTACAAAAGACAACAACCAACCAAGTACTTTCAATGTGCCAGGTACTGTGCTCTAAGTTAAATGGAGACTTAGATCTGCAACAGAATCACAGAACCTTAGAGTTGGAAGGCATTTTAGAGTCCATCTAGTTTAATCCATACCCAGTTAAGAATCTATCTAAAATAATACCAACAAGTAGTTGATCATCAATTGAAACTGACCTCCAGGGAGGAACAATCATTATCTTGGAGGCCATCCATTTTGCTTTTGGACAGTTTTATAGGTAAAGAAGTTTTTCCTGGACAGCAAGTTTAAATCTGCCTCTTTTTAGTTTCCAACCATTATTCATGATTCTGCCCTCTAGGGACATAGGCAATACTTCTAGTCTATCTTTTGTTGTTGTTTCAGACATGTCCCACTCTTTATGACGCCATTTAGATTTTTCTTGGTAAAGGTACTCGAGTGGCTTGCTCATTTTGCAGAAAAGGCAAACAAGGCTAAGTGACTTGCTCAGGAACACACAGCTAGTAAATATCTAAGGCTGGATTTGGACTCCAATCCTCAACTCCAAGCCCAGTGCTCTATCTACTGGGCCACTTAGCTACCCTTCCATATCGCAGCCTTTCAAATGTTTGAGGACAACTCTTATGTCTTGACAATGATTAAAATTGATCATCTTTTATCTAAATATGCTCAATTCCTTCAACTTTTCTTTGAATGGAATGATTTTAAGGACATCTATCTCCCCAGTCATTTTCTGGACACATTTTGCCTTATTAATACATGAATATGTGAAGGATTTCAGGGATTGTTCCATGTTGATGTTGTGTCCCCCATACCTAACATGATGCCTGGAAACAAAGTAAGTATTTTTAAATGCTTCTTGAGGGACTGAGCTACAGTTTTATCAGCATATGGGAAATTCCATCCCAGGGAGTTGTCTGAGTCTAAAGAGAGGTTGAGACTTTTCCAGTCACATCATTAACAAGGGTCAGAAGTGGGGCCAAACTACCTTTCTGAATGAGTTCAATACTTTATCCTCTTTACCAGGTTGATTCTTTGTAGCTCATCAGTAGGTATAGAAAATAAGGTTGGAACTTGGGATCTCATTCATATAAGGAACTCCCAGTCGTCAAATTTCCCTCTAGCAATGTAGGTCAGCACAGTCTCAATGATGAGAATTATTGGAGTCCTAGAGATCTTCCCAGAATACTTGCCCAGGATTACATAGCCAGTATGTGTCAGAGATGGGATCTGAACCCAGGTTTTCCTGTTTGACTCCAACCTTCTAGTCACTATTTCTCCATTATTGTTTTTCAGCTCATTAATATTCTTCCTAAAATGTGAACCCCCTCAGTTGAACCCAGGACTCAAGATGGGGACTGATTAGTATAGAATACATCAAATCCCTAATCTTAGACATGATATACCTTTTTGTTGCATTCTTCTATCACATTCTCTGTAATGTAATCATAGATAATACACTGTTGACTCATAAGCTTGCATTCCACTAAAATCTTTGGATCTTTTTCAGATGAAAAAGACACATTTCCTCCATGTCTTTCCTGAGAGAAAAAGAGGATACATAACAATTTGTTGAGTCATTTCAATTGTGTCCAACTCTTCATGACCACATTTGGGGTTTTAATGGCTAGGATAATAGAGTGGTTTGCCAGTTCCTTCTCCAGATCATTTAAAAATGAGGAAGTTGAGGCAAACAGATGACTTGACCAGGGTCACATATCTATTAAGTATCTGAGGCAGGATTTGAACTCAGGTCCTCCTAATTCCTTGTTCAGCTCTCTATTCACTGTGCTACCTTGCAGACCATATATGACAATATGTATTATTTGGCCTGGAAAAGAGAAGTTTAATGGATAACGATGTCAGCTTTTAGATTTTTAGCCTACACATGAAGGACATTTTTCTTAAGATTAAGGATTTTAATTCCTTAGAAGGAATTACTGACCTTTTGGGAGCCTGTTATATCACAAGATTCTATGGATAACATCTTTGTTCCTAAATGAAATTTCTGGTTGCATTTCCAGTGTAATTTCAAAGACTTACTTGATTTTGAATCAGCCATATGTTTATACTCCCAATTATATAAGTCAAGAGACAAATTTCAGCTTAATGTCAGGAAAACAAAACAAAGCAAAAAAAAAAAAAACCCTCAAACTTCGTAGCAATTAGAGCAGTCCAAAGTGGGATAAACTGTCTACAGTGGCATTAGTTTCTACCTTCTTGGAGGTCTTCCAGCAGAGTCTGGATGATCATTTGTTGGATAAGATTTAGTGCAGTATTCCTTTAAAGGATGGGCAAGACTGGATGGCTCCTGAGGCTCCTTCTAATCCTGAAATTCTATTGCTCTGCTACTACTTCTTGTTTAGCCTTTGTGTGAATGGTGCCCTACAATTTCCAAGAGGTTCATCATCCACCCTGAAATACATAAAGAAGACTCCCAGTGAACTAGCCTTTTTAGTTTTGCAACAAAGGGGAAATATTGGTGACCTACTTTTAAACTGAGCACTTCCTGCTGCAACTTCATTTTAACCCTTTGCCTCAGTTGGCATGAACAAAATGTATTCAAGGCACAGGTTCTTTAGCAATGAATGGCCTTTCGGAAATACTTTTGGTTTCTAACATTTGGCAACACTGAGCTTTTGGTGCCTACACAAAGAACACACACATCTACAGACAATCCATGGATTGTTGTGAGCAAGAAGCCCAGCTCTTTGCCTTGGAGAAGAAGGGCACATAGAATTTCTACACAAGTGGAGCTATTTCTAAATTTGAGATGTGATTATTTGTCCATTCAGAAAGGCACAAGTCAAGCTCTGTGGACCTCTCACAATGAAGGGGTGTCCAAAAATGGCTTCTTCAATGACCCTGGACTTCCAGACTTTCTCACTCTGCTATTCCTTCAACACTCCCCAATCATCTAGTGTCATGTTGTATATTTTAACCCAGGCCTCTCTTGTTACCATGGAGATATGCCACAATCAAGAGAACTTCCTCTAGACCACTAATTCAGGCTCTAAAACTTCCTTAGCTCACAAGGAAGGACCCACCCCCATTCCCTAATTCACCCTCCTCCACCTTCAGTTTCATTCTAGCACAAAAAGCCATCTAAATATACTATTTCTAATACCCTGCCATTAAAATGATGTTGTTGGCATGTCCATGGGTAGAGAGCAAGTTATATGGCCTCTAAGGTTTACCTTATTTAAGATTTTTATTGTAACTACTGGATATACTGGGGCACCTGAGTGGTGCAGTGGATAAAGTGCCAGATCTGGAATCAGGAAAGACCCGAGTTCAAATCTGACCTCAGTCTAGCAGTGTGATCCTGGGCAAGTTACTTGTCCCTGTTTGCCTTAGCTACCTCATCTACAAAATGAGCTGGAGACAGAAAGGGCAAAACATTCTAAGCTCTTTGTCACGAAACTCTAAATGGGGTCACAAAAAATCAGACACAACTGAAAATGATTGAACAACTAGATGTATCAGAGATTTGTCCTTGGCACCAAGAAGACCTGAGTTAAAGCCCTGTCTTCAACGCATACTAGCTGTGTGACCATGACCAAGTTACTTCTTAGTGCCCCCAAAGAACAATCTCAAAATTTAAGTTACAGAAGAGTTGCTGATCTGCACTGATGGAGGGAGTTTTTACCTTGAGAGATCTCAATGCATCATCAGTGGTCCAGACCCTACCTCCTCCCTTCCTAGAAAATACTATAATTACTATTTGGTATTTACATGTTTGCTTTTTGTTTTAATATGGTGTTTTCAAAGCACCTACTAACGTCATTGATTTGGACCTCAGAATCTCACAGAGATTCCTAATTTTGGTTTATACTACAGCTAAGTACTGATGAATAGTTAGAACTGGAAAGGGCTGTAGAGCTCATTTAGTCCAGAGATGTCAAACACACAGTCTACATACTGCATGTAGCCCACAACAGTCTTAGGTGAGGTCAGAACCAGATGAAAATATAATTGGAACAAATGTTAAATGAGTAATAAATGAATAAGATGCAACTAAACATAAATAATAGTACATTTAAAAAATAAATAAGATGCAGCTAAAATAAATAAAAATACAACAAAACAATAATATTACATTTTAAAACTAAAACAATATACAGCCACAAGGATCCTTATGAACAGATTAATGGTCCCTATTTCTATTCGAGTTTGACCCCACTGATTTAATCTAGTTCTTTCCTTTTTGTACATATTTACATACAAAGTTTAATATAACATGAAATAGAGGACTTAAAAAGTCCTCTCTTAGGAAGCAAAGTTAAACAATCGATATATATATATATATATACATATATATATGTATATATATATTTTTTTTATTTAAAAAAGGGGCTTTCTGAAGCCCAGGAAGATAAAGGAACATAACTTAAGGTCAGAAAACTAGTTATTTCTGTTTTAACTTATGCATTAGGGTCTATACATAAACAAGTTATGATTTGAATAGTGTGAGAATTCTTTTCACCAGATCCAGCCCTTTTGCAACATAAGAATTTTAGAAAATCTCCTGAGCCTCAACAAAATCAAGTGATTTGCCCATGATGCTACAGCTAGGAAGTGTCAGAGGCAGGATTTAGACCTAGATATTCAAACTCTGGGAAACTAGGTGATGCAGTGGATAGAACACTGGGCCTGGAGTCAGAAAGACTCCTCTTTATGAGTTCAAATCCAGCTTCAGACACTTAATAGCTATGTGACCCTGGTAAAAATCACATAACCCTGTTTGCCTCAGTTTCCCCATTTCTAAAATGAGCTAGAGAATGACAAATCACTCCAATATCTTTGTCAAAAAAAACCCCAGATGGGTCCACAGAGAATCAGATATGACTGAAACAATGGAACAAAACCAAATTCCAATTTCTAAATATGGCACTCCTTTTAGTATATCATATTGTCTCTCTTAATATAGTAGTTAACTCTGATATTAAGATATAAAAACAAAACAAACATTAGAGGTAAAGTATATTCTGGGGACTTCCTGTCTCTCAGTATGCAGTTTATCCATCAATACACAAATAATTTCAGTCTTAAGAGTTTAGGTTTCCAAAGTCAATCCATTCTGGTGTTATCTCTGCAGGCAGGCAACTGTGACATGACATACACGTGTTTACCAGTTCGTCTCTGCTGGTTACCTTAGAGACTGGTGTTCCACCCTCCTTCCCTCATTCCTTCAGGAACTGAGATCAGCCAGCTACAGCTAATGGCTTCCAGATCTACAGAGATGGGGGCAGCATGATCAACATGGGGATTTTGGGAACTGCCTTTCAGGATTTAATAGTCTCATTTTATCATCCTCAAGGACAAGATTTCTTAACCTAAAGTTCATGAACATATATGTTAACAAAATAAATAAAAATATAACTAAGCATAGATAATATATTTTAAAACTAAGACAACATGTAGCCCACAGGGCTCCTTACATATAGATTAGTGGCCTCTGCATTGCATGAATATTTAGGTTCTTGAACCCCAGGTTAAGAACCCTGTCCTAAAACATTAACATACACATCCATGGGTTCCAAGTTAAGAAGCTTTGTCCCAAAGGATGACCAGATGAGATTCTGTCAAATCCTGTCAAATTCTGTCAAGGTAGTTCTTAAAACCTCTACGTAAAGCATCCTGCCTTCCACATCTCCCATTTTATATTTATATGTGTGTGTCTATCATCTACATATATACATATTATACACATAAACACACCTGTCTATATCTTTATATCTTTCTTTTTCCTTTTCTTTCTTTCTTCCTTTCTTTCTTTTTTTCCTTCCTTCCTTCCTTCCTTCCTTCCTTCCTTCCTCCCTCCTTCCCTCTGTTTCTTTCTTTCTTTCTTTCTTTCTTTCTTTCTTTCTTTCTTT
>NC_058132.1:192212603-192358188 GCF_016433145.1 Gracilinanus agilis | reverse complement strand
GAGAGAGAGAGAGAGAGAGAGAGAGAGAGAGAGAGAGAGAGAGAGAGAGAGAGAGAGAGAGAGAGAGAGAAACATGGGACCTGCAGGTCCCAGTAAAGATAGAACCTAGAGATATTTCTTTGCCCCAACACATTTTTAAGGCAGTTTCAGATACTACAGGAGAGATATTGGATCTGTGATCTTATTGGTACAGGAACTAACTCCCACAAGATGAAGCCCGTTCTACTAATACTAGTCAGCTTTGCTTCTGTAAACTTAATGGTCCTAGATCATTGCTAGAGAACAGAAAGGTTAAGTTACTTGCCCATCATTACATAACCAATATGTATCAGTGACAGCTTTGTGGCCACTTGCAATACTACCTCTCTTTAGCTTCTAAGAACCAGAAAATAAACTTATCATCACTTTTTTCCAATATTCTATACTTGAGAAGGCAGAAGCTGAAATAAGGGTAATAAAGAGACTTAACAAGCTGGAGCTCATTTTACTAGATAATATAGGCAAGACAGTCAAGGGAAACCAATAAACAGTACTTACTATATGACTAGTCTATAGGGTAGTAAGGGAGGACTAGTACCTCTGGTGTGAGGGTAACCCCTTTTCAAGGGTGCTCACTCAATTTTGGTGTCCACCTGTCATCCACCTGTCACCTGTGGCTCCAAATAGTTGCAACATGCATAGTGGTCACATCCTGGTAAAACCTTTTCAGATGGGCTAAACCAGGATAAGGGTAGCCTACGGGCTTCAGACCCTTCAGTTGAATTAGGGAGTGTCTACCCTAAGCATGTAAAGACTTTCTCTAGGGGAATGAAGAGAGGAGAACAATTTGTTCCAATAGTCATGAGGACAGCTGAAGTAGGCATTGTGGAGTGCTTAGATCTTAGTCAGACATCAAAGATGCCATGGTCATCTACTGCATTCTGGGCCATCACCAATAGTCCTGACTTTTGACTTGACACTAATCTTGGATAGCTCTGAAAGAAAGAGTGAGGCTGATGACATTGTGCAACTCTGCCTCACTTAAATCCAACTCACCTGCAAGTTAAGACATTACCTGAGACGTTGTGGGTTCTCTTCTAGAACAGAGTGATGAACAATGGCAACAACCAACGCATGCCTAATTCAGACTTTTCTTGAAGTCCTTCAGTGAGGAGAAGCCCACTAGATTCTAGCAATAGATAAAGCTCTTGAACTAGTTTTGAATCTCACCTCAGACACTTAAGTTCTGGGCTATCCTAGGTAAGTTACCTAACCTCCCAGTTTCCTCTAAAAATTCAATATAGTAATAGTCGCAATGCTCATCTTACTGGACTGTTTTGAAGATCAAATCAGATTTTATATATATGAGATGTGTATTTGTATTGTGTCCTCAAAAGCCTGTAGTAGATTAAAACTTAAATAGTTTAAAAGTTATTAGAATTTTTAAAACACAATAAGATTTTAGGATACCCTATACATGCACACACACTCATATACACCAAGGAACATTTGTGCCTGTCGATGTATCTGTATGTTGATGTCTACATCTATTTCACTATATAAGTGTCAAGAAATATTCTTTCTTGGCCCACACTTATGATTTCACCAGTATAGAAAACTCCCATTATAGAAATGTTCTTCATGGAAGAAATCAGCAATTCATTTGTAACTTTTAGGCTTGAAGAGTTATTTATAAATGGAGATTTTGAACCTTGGACTTCATCCCCCTTAAGTCTTTAGTTTTCCCAAAATTCCCTTTAATCTCTCCTGTGCCTCCATGTTTGTGTGGTCACATTATTGGTTTATAGTTGGCTGTAACTCCTCCCTCTTTCTCTTTTGTTCCAGGGAGCGAGCTGGTTAGTTTTAGTTAGTCTCTTTTTTTAGTTTATTCTTAATAAAATATTTATAAATACAATATTTAGTATTTGCATATTAATTTTAATCTTTACAGTTGCTGGGGACACTGAAAGGGTAAGTAACTTGATGATGGTCACACAGCCAGTATATGTCAGATGCAATTCTTGAATACAGATCTTCCTAACTCTAAGCCTAGGTTTCTACTCACTAGGGCCAATAATGTCTTTTGAACTGTTCTAATTGTTAGACATTTTTTTTCCTTGCCTCAAGTCAAATTTATCTCTTAGCAGCTTCAAATTTCTTATTTATGCTCCCTTGGGCCAAGCAGAACATGTTTAATCCATTCACTGAGAAGTAAATCCAATTCCTCTTCCATGTGAGTGCCCTTTATCTGAAAGAAGCCATCATGTTCCCTTGAGCCTTCTTTTTTCCCCCGATAACGTGTAGTTCCTTCTATTCCTCTTTATATGGCATGATCCTGCAGCCCTTCACTCTCCTGGTCCCTCATCATCAAAACCCCTTCTTGGAAAGATGGAAAGGGTGCCTGATGGATTTAGTGAGCAACCCAAATCAGCTGCAAGTCAGAAAAGTCATCCAGGAAATATTTCTGCATTTTCATTTTGTTTTCACTGTTTTAACCAGAATTAATTTTGACCTGATAAAACTGACTGGTCAGCTGAGATATTTTCTCAGCTAAAATCTTCTTTCAGTCCTGACCCAGACCTTCTATGCTATCCTGATGGCTACCATAACCACAAGGGCGGCTGGGCTCTCAGCCCATAACCCAGAAAATGTTCATGTAGAAATGAAGTCTCTACATTCAAGCCAGATTTGTGGTAAGATTGTGCAAACTTTACAAGGTTAAAAAGTTCAATTGGCTTTCACAGCCCCAAAGGAGGGAGACTTCTCTCAACTTTTCCAAACCCCAGAGATGGAGATAAATTGTGAGAACAAGCTTGCACAGGAAATGAGAGGTGTTTTCTGTTTCAGAATGAGCAGGGCTATAATGAGCTACGTTCTCTGAGTATGTGGATGTTTAGACTCAGATTCAGACTGAAAACAGGAATGCAAAAAGAAAAAAAAATTAAAGAGAAACTCATTTAATAGTTTTCCTTAAAGCTCAAATCAATGATGATAGGATCACAGATTTAAAGCTGCATGAAAACTTAGAGGTCAATTAGTCCAAAATCATCCTATCAATAAGGAAATTGAGGTGCAGGAAGGTTAAGGGACTTGGACAGGATCAAACAGCTAATAAAGGTCATAGTTAGAAAAACTCGGGTCTTATCTACTCCAAGAATTTGGCACCTGTTTAAATCCTTTTTACTTCATCATTTCAAAAGTACCAGCCTATAAGCCAAATGTCACCTAGCAGACATCTTAGTTTGATACTATGCATTTATGGTGTTTAAATGTATAATTTCGACCAACAGATTGTCTGTAAGGGATGTTCCAGAAGGACTAGCAACTCTGGTGAGAAGACTTGGTGAGAGGGCCTTTGATGTCCTCTACCACCCAACCCTCACCTGTGGTTCCAAGAAAAGGTAGCATAGGCAGTGGTCACACACCTGACTTAGATGAGCTAATTCAAGTTGAGGGAAGTCAATATGCTTTAAACTCATTGGCAATACAGGAGAGTACCTACCCCACGTGGGTGAAAACTTCTCCCAGAAGAATGGGTAAATGAGAACAATTTGTTCCAACAGCTATGAAGTAGCTGAAGCAGGTACTGTGGAGTGCTTAGAACCATCAGACATCAAACATATCCAGGTCCTAGGTTGCGTCCTAGGTTGTCACTAGTCATCTTGGCTTTTGTCTTTCTACTGGACTCAATAACTCTGGAAGAGAGAGTGAGACCGACAATTTGGCACAATTCTGCCTCTCTTAAATCCAATTCATGGGCAAATCATCACTTATCTGGATGTTATTGGTCTTTGAAAATGAAGGACCAACAACAACAATAACAATCAAAAATACACGTGTCTTTTGATTTAAGGATTAATACATGTGGTCAGAAAAGTTTCATCACCTTTCTGTCCAGCATTCTGAATATCCCAATATAGCATAACTCTTACGTTGTAGATAAACCCGGATAACTGGAACTTTACTAATATTCACTCTGAATTGTTGAATAAGGAGTAAGGGACAGAACTGGCCAAATAGAACACAATCCTTGAGTGTGCATGATCATGTGCTGGTAACTTGAGTGTTTCTTAAAATTTGTGATAGCATATAATAGAGGGACCCTGCTTCCAAATCAGAATATAAGCAAGTATTATTTAACTCTTTTCTATCAGTTTATTTTGTGGTGGAAAAGCCACTTTTGTGGCTGTGTGGATGTGTGTCTTTCAATCTGACAACTTGTAAGTAAGAAGCACTTAACACTGATGACCTAGCCATTGTCGCAATTCTGTCTTAGAACTGATACTAAGAGAGAAGGCAAAGATTTCTAAAAAAAGAATAGTGGGGGCAGCTGGGTAGCTCAGTGGATTGAGAGCCAGGCCTAGAGACAGAAGGTCCTAGGTTCAAATCCAGCCTCAGCCACTTCCCAGCTGTGTGACCCTGGGCAAGTCACTTGACCCCCATTGCCTACTCTTACCAATCCTCCACCTATAAGTCAATACACAGAAGTTAAGGGTTTAAAAATTTAAAAAAAAAAAAAAGAATAGTGGTGTCTTATAAGAACTATTTCCAGAGCCCAAAATAAGGCTAGAAGTAAGTATTAAAAACTGCAAAAAGGGGTTCTTTAGCTATGAACAAAGAAAAAATAGAACCACTGATTGCTTGAATTAGATAGAATAAATAATAAAAAGAAGAGAATAAGAATTCTTCTTTTGTTTTTCTTCTTTCTTCCAAGGAGAAAAATCTTTAGTGTGGGAAGGGTAAAAAAAAAAAGGTAAACAAGCAATTATAAGTGCATAAAAGTGTAGAGTTGGTAATTACCTTCCATCTACTCTGTATATATCTTGAATCTACCTAATTATTTACATGTTGTCTCTGTGAGATTGTGAGCACTTTGAGGGTCTTTCTCTGTATCCCCAGTGCTTAGCACAGTGTCAAGAACATAGTAAACACTTAATGGTGTCTGTTGAAAGTCAGTTAAGCAGTCATTCAACAAATAAACTATATCTTAAGGATATTGAGGACAGCCAGGCAGTCAATCAACAAATTATATCTGAAGATGTGAGAAACTCTAGGTGTGAAAACTCTCCTCAATAATGAATAGCAACTGATCTGCAATTTATTGTCTTAACAGTTTCCTAGAACACTGATGACTAGGCCATGGTCACACAGAGGGTAGGCATCAGAGGCAGTATTTTAATCCAGAACTTTCTCATTCCAGGGCAGATTTTTTATCCCATATGCCATAAAGCCTCTCTGATAGTCAATATAAAAATAATAATGCTTAGTATTAAATCATTACACACTGAGGAATAAAATTAGTTATGCCTTTGATGATTTAAAATAATTTAACGTATACACACAAAAGCAAACACCTGGCAGATATAACTGCTGCCAGTTATAATTGAAAGCTTGTGAACAATAGAAGTGCCACAAGGCTGGACAGAGGTAAATATAAAAGAAGAGGGCAGAGTCTGCAGCTAAGTCAGACCTCTATTCCTTCTCTGAAGGTAGATGCTATTTTTCATCCTGAGTCTTTCAAGATTATCTTTGGTCACTGGATTGCTGATAATAGCTATAGTGTTCACAGTTGTTCATTATACATTATTGCTGTTACTGTGTACAATGTTCTATAGATTCTACTCACTCCACTTTATACCAGCTCACATAAGTCTTTCCAGGTTTTTCTGAACTCATCCCATTCATCATTTCTCATAGCATAGTTGTATTCCATTACAATCATATACTACAACTTGTTCAACCCTTCTCCAATTAATAGACATTTCCTCAATTTCCAATTCTTTGCCACCACAAAAAGAGCTGCTATAAATAGATATAATTTAAACCTTTACCTTCTGTTTTAGAATTGATACTAAGTTTCATTTCCAAGCAGAAGAGTGCTAAGGGCTAGGCAATTGGGTTAAGTGACTTGACTAGGGTCACAAAGCAAAGAAGTGTCTGAGACCAGATTTGAACCCAGGACCTCCTGCCTCTCTATCTAGACCTGGCTCTCTATCTACTCTGCCACCTAGCTGCCCTACAAGTATTTCTGTATAATTGTATAAATAGGTCCTCCCCACCTTAAAAAGAAATCTTTTTGACATACAGACCTAGTAGAAGTAGGTGGCAGGCCAGGAATCAGGAGGACTTGAGTTCAAATCCAGCCTAAGACACTAGCCAAGTAACCTGTTTGCCTCAGTCTCTTTTTCTATAAAATGAGCTAGAGAAGGAAATGGCAAGCCCTAAATAGGGTCACAAAGAGTAGGGAATGGATAATTGAGTAGCCAATGATGACAATATCATCTGCCTCATAGGATTGTTGGGAGGATCAAATGAGATCATGCTTGTAAACCACTTTGTAAACTTCCGAGTGATACGGAAATGTTTGTTATTGTTGTTGTTATTAAGCAAAATGTGATTCTTCATCTGTAAAATGAGGTGTTTGGACTTAGTGATCTCCAACCTCCCTTCAGTTTTAGCTCTATGATTTAAAAACCCTAAGGATTCATGGAAGGATTTTGGGATGTTTAGCCTAGAGAATAAAGAAGCTTCAAGTATTTGAAAGGTTTTAGCTTTTTAAGGAGGAGTCTTTTTCTGTTTGGTCCCAGACAGCAATCTAGGAATCAAAGGGCAGAATGTAAAAGACAGAGAGAGATAGAGAGAAAGTCAGAGACAGAGAAAGAGACAGAGAGACTTTGACTATATAAAAAGAAATTCCCCAATAATTTGAGTTGTCAGATGAGCTGTCCCAGGAGGAAATCTGCCTTTGCTTTGGGGCTTCAAGATGACATTGGAGGGCCACTTGTCAGCAAAGCGTCAGAAGAGATTCCTTCTCAGGTACAGGTTAGACTGGAGCCCTCTCTAAAGTCCCCTTCCGATTCTGAGATTCCGTGATTCTGGCCCTCTTCTCCAGCTCCCCCTCACAGAGTTCACTGTCAACACCCTTCCCCCAATAGCCTCTGTGAATAGAGCAAAGATGAGGCAGCAAGTGACCTGTCATCACAAAGTATTGGAAAGTTGTGCCGTGGGGAAGAGCTGCGGGAAATGTTCCCAGCTGCACCAAGTCAAGATGTCTCGTTCGAGAGTCCCAGCATCTTTATTACCATCTCATTACATACCGTTCTTTCTCATCTCATTTAGCCCAGCAGGAACAGATAATGCTAAAAGCAGGCAGGGACATGCTAATGCAGGCTGCCCCTTTCCCACATGTGGGGCTGGACTTTTTTTGGATTTCCCTTTTGTCTTACTATGGACACCTGTGGGTGAGGAGGAGCTTCACCACCTCTGAGCTATGTGACCTGGGGAAAGGCACTAGACCTCCCTATTAAATGAAGGCCCATTCCTCACAGGGGAAATGGAGATCATAATATTTGTAATTCTGATTTTATAGGATTTCTGTGAGGAAAGAGCTTTGAACTGTGTTCTATAAATGCGAATTGTCATTATTATTACAGCTAGGTGGTTCGATGGATAGATAGGTGATTCAATTCAGGGCCTGGAATCAGGAAGACCTGAAATTCAAATCTGACCTCAGATGCTTCCTAGGTGTGTGATCTTGGGCAATTCATTGAACATCTATTTGCCTCCCTTTCCTCATTTGTAAAACAGGGATAATAATAGCATTTTCCTCTGTGAAGATTAAATGAGATACTAATTGTGAAGCACTTGGCACAGTGTAAGTGCTATATAAATGTTAGATAAATATTTACTATTATTGAAAAAAAATTCTTTCTCTCAGGTGAGAGTCAGCTTCAAGTCCAAAATATGCTGCTAACTTACCAGAAAGAATGATTCTTTCTACATGTGGAGTAGAAATCAGAAGTCTGTGAGTTCTTTTTATGGATATTCTTTGTGGCCTTGTTACTAATAATTTATTATTGTTAATTAAAGAATGATCAGTTAAAATAGGAAACTACCAGATATCTACCTAGGGTAAACTTCTACTCTACCCTCCCTTAGCACCAGGATATAGCAGCTTCTACAGAAGCCGCCTTTTGCTGTTTTCCTAGTCTCTATCTTCCTTTTGGGCAGTGAGGGTCCCACTTTATCCATTCCACCTGAAGATTAGGATCATGTTTACTTCACAAATGATTTGTAGTACTTGCCTCAGGTAGGAATATTCCCAGTTAGGAGTCCAGCTTCACACATAAAGAGAAGCTAGAATGCCTTACTCTCAGTTCACCATTACTCTACCATTGGCTTTTAGTATAGTCCTTCAGTAGCTATTTAAATGTTCCTGGCTTCAGTTTCCTCATTAATAAACTGAAAGTAACAGTTCTGATTTCCCTTGAGGAAAGTTCAATGTGGCTATTATACCATATCTCCCATGCAACAAAGGAAATTAATTAAGAAAATAATTCAAGAATGAGCTTATTCCCACAAGAAATGATCCTTAGTTGGCATAGTACCATTAAGAAGAAATATTGAGACATATTCTTTATAATATTTATACTGTATTATCAAAGATGTATTATGGCACCACTTGCCATTTCCTAATTAGATGGAAGTATCTTCTTATGGCTATATTCTTGTAAATGTAATGAGTCCCCAATAAAGTTAACCCTGCAAGGAGTGGGTGGAACTGAGTGATTGGTGGTAAATTATGGATCTGAATGGGATCCACTAGAAATTAATTTTTATAGATAGTAACATAACTTAGCCAAAACATTAGTTTCCACCATTCTGTTTTCTCCATTCCTGGTAAATTAATGAATTAAAAATAATTTATTAAGTCAGATAATATGCTAAATACTGGGCATCCAAAAAGAAAAACAAAGGCATTCTTTGTCCTTAAGGAGGCCACATTCTAGAAAGGAAAGATGATGTAAATATGGTACTGGTATGCGAGGAAGGGTATTTTGGTCAGACTAGTCTCAGGCATGATAAATATAGTCATAGAACAATTAATAAAATGATAAACCATCTTCAGGAATAGGGCTATTGATTGATTTTATTACTGTTCCCAGGCCTCAAAGTGGAAAGAGAAGAATCGTACAAACTTGGTGACATTGTGTGATGATGGCCAAGGAACAGTGATGGGAAACGAGAATGGACAAGAAAAAGTGAATGGTCACTGAGAGAAGCTAAGGGACCCTTGGTGGTTAGGTAAAGTGTTGATGAGCTTGAGACTTATGAACAGCGTTTGGGCAGCTTAGATTTCAGTTTATATAAATTCTTATCCCTCCTCTCCAATCCTATTCTCTGCTTTCACCTTTATAGGGTAATGATTAGATAATGAATTTTATTGAGACATAGTCCAGATCACTATATAATCAAATTCCTGGCTTTCAAACTCCTTTCCAATATGGTCCTGCTAAATCTAGTCAGCTCTTTAACTTCTTATTGTGCAATATGAACCATGTTGCAGTCAGGATCTCCCTAGGCTAAACCTAAAGCTGTGCATCATCTAGTTGTAATCTACCTTGCAGGCTAATCTTATATTATTCATTTTTGCATGTTTCATATTTCTGTCCATTTTGCTTTTTAGCTGTTCCTAGAACTCTATTGTCACTCCTTGCAGTTGCGTAAACTGTCTCCCATACCTGGAATGTGTCCCTCACTTTTTAATATCACTATCTTCCTTCAAGAATCATTTCAGAGGTTACTTCCTCCCTGAAGTCCTTCCTGATCTCCTTAGTTGTTGCTAGATTCTCCTTCCACAAATTTCCTTGCATTTACTTATTTGTGCATGTCATATACTCCCAGTAGATCATAAGCTCATTAAAGTGAGGGACTGTCTCATTTTTGTCTTTGTATCTTCTGCATATAAATCTACTAAATTTCCTTTGAAAAACTGAACAGTATTTTTAATAATCTGAAGCTTCTCTCTGAGACAAGGGATCATCTTTTTATTCTTCCAGAGATATCATATGATTAAGCATCATGGAATACCTTCTTCAAATAATTAAAGTCACGAGTCATCCAAAGGACAATGAGAGTGAAGAGGAAGGGGCATGTCAGACATGAGTAGCATATTACTGAGTCAAGTCAAATTGAAGAAGCACTACCAATCACCTACTATGCTTAGTGCTGACAGGTATAAAATAAGATAAAAATCATGTCCCTATTCTCAAAGAGCTCACCATATAGTGGAAGATATAGCATGGAAACTACATATGAACTATTTGGATTAGAGATAAATAACCAGCATTAAATAGGATTGGGAAAGCTTTTTTATTGAATGTAGAATTTAAGTTAATACTTAAAGGAAACTAGAGAAACCAGAAGATGAAAATGAAGAGGGAGATAATTCTAAGCATAAGGAAGAACCAATGAAAACACCTGAAGTTGGGAAATGGAGTGTTTTATGCAAGGAATACTAAGTAATCCAAGGTCACTAGATCACAAAGTGGGTGGAAGGGAGATATAACTGTGGTGGTAAACCTTTGGCACATGTGCCAAAACAGGCATTCAGTGCCCTCTCTGTGAGCATGCAAGCTGTTGTCCATCAGAATTCATTACTAGAAAGGCAGAGGGACTTGAGGAACTGCTCCCTTCCCCCTCTCCACTTCACTGAAGACATTTTTTCACTTCACCTGCCCCTTTGCCCAGCAGCCAAATGGGAACACATTCTCCCCTGTCTGGGATAAAGAAGGAGATATGCATTGACATGGGTTTTTAGGGTGGCTTAGCACATGATCTTTAAAAGGTTCACCATACTAAGATATAAAAAAAGTAGAAAGAAGGCCAGACTATGAAAGGCTGAATGCCAAATCGGATTTCATATTTAATCCTAAAAGTAATTAGGGAGCCATCATAGTTTAATGAAAAGAGTTTAACAAGGTCAGACTTTAGGTAGATCACTTTGATGACTGAATAGAAGAAGGTGGATTAGAATGGGAAGAAGACTTGAGTTGGGAAGACAAACCATCAGGCTCTAGCAATAATCTATGTGTGAGGCGACAGGGGCCTAGACCAGGCTGGTGGCAGTGTCAGGCTAAAGAAGCGAATAATTTCACAAATTTTTTTCCACCACTAGTAATTCTTTATTATATGACCTATGTGTAAAGTACTATGCAAAATCCGACTGATTGTAACAAGTTTCTCTGATAAATGTTTCATATCAAAGATCTGTAAAGAACTGATTTAAATGTATAAATCCAAAAGTTAATCCCCATTAGATAAGTGGCCAAAGTATATAACAAAAAGTTTTCAAAAAAAGAAATACGCATTATTAACTACCATAAAATTAAATCACTAGAGAAATGCCAATTAAAACAACTTTAAGATTTCACCCCATATTCATAAAAAGTAAAGAGAAAATTAGAAATATTGAAGGAGCTAAAGGAAAACAGGGACAATGGCATATTGTTGGTGGAACCATGAATTAGTTCAGCCATTCTGGACTAAAGTCAATGATCTGGTTGGTCATGGAGCAAGAATGGGGTATAATCAATGCTCCATTGCTTTCTTTGTAACAGTAAAGGAGGTAGAGGAAAGCTCCCAGAATGCTGGACAGACTCTCTGTGGATAATTTAAAGGGGAATGTGGACAAGAGCAGCACAAGATATAAAGGCATGGATGGTTTGTGGTATATGCCTTTGGAGACAATACTCATGCAATTAGTTAAGTATCAAAGATAGTTTCCAATACATATGTCTCTTTAGGCCAAGGGATATTCCTACTATACCAAGATTCTCAAATATAGAATAAATGGAAAAAAAGATTTGGAGGTAAAGAGGCCACTAGTTTGTGAAGTTTATACTTCAAGAAACCATGATTCCATCTTCCTTCTACTGATGTAAATTGTAGCCCCACTAGACTCTAGTCAATGGTCATGAGTAGTCATGACCAAAAAAATTAATCACCTAGAGGCCAACCTTGGGGTGATGAATGAGGCTCTCTGAACTTAGCTAAATCAGTCATCAGACAGCCATCCATCACCAGGTTCATTCTAGAAGCTTGGTGGGACCTGCCAAAGCTTGTGTTTCTCTGGCATAGACTTCAAGAGCCCAGGGTCACCTCCATTCCACAACCAGGCGTCAGAGAAGAACTGTAGAGGAGGATTGAAGGGAGTGAAAAATGTGGAGGCAAATAAGCCTACAGTAATGATTAATTACTCAAAAAGAGAGTGACAAAAAGTTGGAAATGTTATTAGAAGTTAAAAATATAATCAAGCCTGGGAGTGGTAGAAAGGTGTAATTTGTGAAACAGTAGTTTGTTTTCACTGTTTATGAACAGGATTGGGTATTTTATTGTATTTCAAAGCCTTTGTGGTGGGCAAGAAATATCCTGGAGGAGATCCAAGTCACAAGAATGACTTTCATCAAAGTCTGTGGGCTTTTTCCTTCTCTCTCTCCTCAGCATCACTGTACCCTCACCCTCCTAACCCATAAATTCTTTCCAAGAAAAAAAAAATTCCTTACAAGCCCCAAAACAGATTTGTTGACTTTTGTTCTTTGTCAGTTCTTCATTGATTATTGACACACTAAATATTTGCCATAGTTTTGTCAAGGCAAGAACAACATGAGTTCAAATCTATTGGGTCACACAATTAACATAGCAAAGTAATGCAACATTCTGCTTCTGCTCATGACTTTAAAGAAATTTCAAACTTCCCTGCCTCTCTCTTAAAACCAATTCCTTTTCCCTTTCCATTTTTGACTTTATACTTCAGTATCCTCACACTTAAAAGAAAAATAGATCAGAACACATATATCTGTGATTTCTGACTAAAAGGAAACTTCAACCTGGAATGGAGAATTATAGCTAGGATCCAATAGGAAAAAACAAAGCACTATATAAGTGCTTATGCAAAGTGCCAGCTAGAAGGCCTAGGAGAAAATTAAGGTGGAATTATAGGATCCTGACCCTTGTGTTCCTACCCATGTGTACATTGGATCCTTAAGATTCCCTCACCTGGATGTTTTATGATTAACAAAGTGTTTTCCCCCTTTCTACTCTAACTAGTTTATTTAAGAATAAGGAGAGTCGGAACCATGGGAGAGCCAATGGAGTCAGTCAATGGTTTCAAGGTTCAGTCTCTTTCCCCCAGCCATTTTTACTGGATTATGGCAGGAAAAGTGACCAGAGGCCAACACAAGGAACTTTCTATTTGACAGTGCCCCAGGAAATTGCCTCATACTGTTTACCTTCATTCTTCACCTTCTTTTCTTTCTGCCACTATATATTTGAATTCTCCTTAGCACTAGACAGTCGTGAATAACCTTTTTTATGATTTGTGATTATCTGCCTGCCTATTCATTTCAGAATAAATCTTGTGGTGAGGGAATCATAAAAAATATATGACCAGTAAGCTATTTCTCTTTTTAGGATATAGCCCTTCTGCTCATTTTAAGCTAGGAGAAACCTGAAACCTAAAATGTTAATAGAAACAATTTTTTTTTCCTAAGACCAACTTGGGACAGGGACAGTGACAACCAATACTATGTTACTGAGGTTAAGAAGCAGTAAATGCTAATGAAGAACATATAACTCTAATTTGAAAGTCTTTTGAGACAAAAATTTCCATTCCATTTAGGAAGGGGTAGTTGTGACTGACAATGAAAGAGAATTTCAAAAACTTGTATGAGTTCTTAGAACAACCTTGACTGGAGACAAAGTGGAGGTGCATGAGGAGATAAGAAAAAGGAAGAGTCTGCAGAGGGTCATGGCCAATGCAAGAACACTGAATGCTTAGGAGAGTATCCTCTTGGGAGATGGGCAATAATAGAATCAAGTGAGTAAAGTAGGGAGGCAGAACAAAGGCATGCAGAAATCCAAAATTTAAGACTGGCTTACTAGAGATTAAGACCCTTATCATGGCCCATGTTGAGAAGTGAGCCAAAGGTCCAAAGATAAGGGTAGCAGCAGCAGCAATATGTGTTGTTTCTCTGTAATACAATTGTTTATTCATTTTAAAGAGATGATTAAGTTTATGCTGGTGAGGATGAGCAAGGCTCATGGAATACCTGAACCTGAAGGTCAAAGAAAAGGTTGAAATGGCCATGATTTCTATTTGTAAAGGTGAAAATTAATGGTTGGACATAATTTTACAAAATTATGTGGTTGCCAATATTTATTATATTTCGAGTCAGAAATTTATTTACAAATGTTTACAAAATGGAGAGGAAACAATAAAGTAGAGAAATGTGAAGAGGTTAGAGAGGTTATCTGTCCTATCAACCTAAATGTTTACTCCAGGTCTGCTTAATCCAGTCAGAGATTAATTAGCTCTCAATCAGGAAGGCAGGTGGTGAATAACTCCAGGCTTCCTCCAAGATATAAGATAGTCTCTAGGAAAAGAATCAACCTTTCACTCTCACCCACTGAAATAGTCCAAGAGTTAGAGTCTAAGTTGAATCCAAGCTCCAAGCCCATGATCCAAGCCACAGTCTCCAGCAAAGCTCCCTTGAAGACTTTCCCCAGTCACAAGACTATCTCCAGAAGGCAATCTCTTCAGACTATCTTCTCAAAGGCAATCTCCTCTGAGGGAGTTTGGGGCTTGCTTTTATGGTGACTTTTTGTCCCTGCCCATCTTCACAGGGGCCAATCACAGTTTCCAAATTGTCTAGCACTGCCCAGGGGGCAGTCTGTGGGATCAACTTCTCACCTTATGCTCCTTAAGTTCTCATCTAAGAGTGTGAATTTTCTAAAATTCACGTTCTGGAAAGGTGAATACTCATCCTGACTGATTGAATTTCTGAGAGTGTGAATTCACTAAGTGAATTCTCTAAGCTCCTCCACCTAGTTCAAGCTTATGTTGATTCATTCAAAATGTGGACAAAGGAGAGTTAATCCTGTCTTCACAATCTAGTGTACTTAAGTTAGTGTTAACTCAGGATAGACAATAAAGTAAAGAATTCTCTTCCTCATATTCTAAGAGTAGGAAAAGGTGGAGGAATCAGAATATCAAATTAAAAATGAGAAAGATCTTTGGTTTCTTGAGAGCAAATCAAAGTCTAAGCCCAAAGTCAAAGTGGAGGAGGGAAGGAGCAAATGGATAGAACAGTCCTAGAAAGGCAAGTGGCTAGAATCCAGGAGATCATTCCTGGCTCTCAGAAGACATAGCCTTCAGAATGCAGGTATGATTCAAGTCTTGGAGTTTTCACTCTGACATCTTCCTGCTGAATATGGTTGACTCTGAGCTCACAGGTGCATATAAGAAGTAATAGCCACATTGAACAATGACTCACTACAATGGTTAAGTTTAGTCCTGGAAAGCAGATAATGAAATACACTTCCCTCCTCTTGGTTAAGAGGTAGGGCTCTATGGGAATTTGCTCTTGGATATAGTACTGTCCATTTTTATTTTTGCAGGGGACATTTCAGTGAGAGGGTGGGATAATAGACTACGTCTATTAGTCTATTGAAAACAAAAAAAGGCATCAATACAATTTGAAAAGAAAAAGGAATTATTGCAACAACTAGGAGAGCAGAAGCAGCACTATATTGCAAATATGAGCTATCACTAGAATAAGAGTTTGAAAAATGGGCTCTTCATGTAATTAATCCTTTCCATTTAGATTGCTATCATTTACACTTGTCTGCATGTTTCAAACCAGATATATACCATTTGTACTGAGCATACCACAGAACAAGAATTATCCAAAGTCCATTGATTTTAATACATGTTTTGGTTTGTAAACAAAATGATAGTAATTTCTTGTACATTTTGGGAAAATAATTGTATAAGAACTTATGTATCTGCTTCTAGATATATGTATAAATTTAAAAAATTTATTCACAAAAAAAGAAAAGAAAAGAAAAATGTATTGAGAGGAGTGCTCACAGGGGAATGGGGCCTGGAATTCTGAAAAGGAGGTGAGAAGGTACTGTAAAGGAGGATTACCAGGGAAGTTAACTAAATTATCTGTGGGTTCACAATGGGGTGAGGGAGACAGGAATGACAGATGGGCAGGACCAAACAAGGTTGGGAGACCAGGTTTAACTTCTAAGGAGGTAACTGTCAACAGAAATGGAAGTTAGGCCCTAACAGTCACTCAGCCCACCTAGGCAAGGGCCTATGGAACCAGCAGACAAAAGCAAGTTTTATAACACTTTTAATCAGGGACAACTAAGAATAAGGATGGGAATGGGGGTTACTACACTCTTCAGACTAGGGGCAAACCCCAGGGTCAGGGAAGGGACTTATCTACACTAACTGAGACCTAATCAAGATAGGGCCCAGGGAAAAGCAGGATTGAAGTGGATATCCTCACAATAGTGTCCAGCTTCACTTCAGTGGTGTTTCTGCTCCTCCAGGACCACCTGCTTCCAGGTGGGTAGATTCTGGGAGCTGACCCAGCCCAAGTTGACCTGCAACTCAAGTTTCTACCAAAATCTCCCACAAGTAGGTGACGGTCTTTCCACAGGATCTCTGGCAATCTGGTGTCTCCTAAAGTCAGTTGCAACTTGCCCCAACCACCATGGAGTCTCTCTCAGAGAGCAAGAGCCACTTCCTGCTTCCCTATTCCATCTTGGAATTCTCCAGCCCTTCCTGCTAGGTCTAATACTAATACTAAGCTAATAACTAAGTAATAATCTTCCTCACAACAGTACTGAAGGTAAACTTACTTTGGAAGTTTATCTATGGCCAGTCATCTGCAAAAGCCTGCAAATTATTTTCTGTGCAATAATCCCTTAATCTTGTCTTGCTGATGTAGATAGTGAGACTCCAAAAGACTAAGGAACTTGTCTAGAGTCAAATGGCTAGTGTCAGAGTCACAACCTGAAACCAGATATTCTATTCCCCCAAAGTAATATTCTTTCCACTGACACATGTTACTTGCCTACTACATCATGATGTCTTGAGAAAAATTTCAACTGGACTCTCCATTGTTTCTTGGGCTCCCTACAGAGGTGTGTCCCTGCGTAACTATAGTGTCCACCCAATAGGAAAGAAGCACCTTTCTGGAAGGATGATCATGGCTAGCTTGTCTCTCTCTGCATATAAGTGAAGGGGAGAATCCAGAAAAGCTGTCAGAGAAATCAGAGGATGATAAAATGGTAGAGCTGGATGGGGTCTTAGAAATCATCAAAGAGCATGTTAAAGGAATGATACAATCTTAGGGCTCCAGAATGTTAAAGCTAAAGGGGATCTTTCACATCATCTAATTTATATAGGGAAACTAGCATCATTCCCCTCTGCAAATGGGAGGATATGAATTCCCCAGTCCCAAGGAAGAAAAAAAAAAACCTGAGATGCTCAATGTATTAATCCTTTAAAAACAGCCCAACTCCCAGGGTGGGAAAACATAAAAATGGCAATTAAGCTGTGTTATGATGGAAATATTAATAGGGGAGCTATCCTGAGTACCATTGTCACATTCTCCTGCACACACTGTGCTCTTATTGACTATGCCTCCCTGCTTTGGGTTCTTAGAAGCCAACTTCTTTTCATTCTATACTCCCGGGAGTCTGGAAATAGCCCAACAGGCTCATCATTCCTTTGACTGCCTACTTGAAGCTCACCCTAAGGCTTAAAAATACTCCATTGAGCACAGGATGAAGCCTGAGCCAAAGAGCCTGGTTGAAGCCTGTGGTTTAATAGTCTTGACAATAATCTAAGTCTTTTTTCAGTGTCCCAGGGACACATGATAATTTTAATAGTGACAGCATTAGGCATTGCAGCCATTGCTGAATTACTATACATCTCCCATCAGAATAGTCTGGTTCAGTGAGAAAACCACAGTCTGAAAAACGAGCCCAGGCATCAATTACTGAGACCACTGGGAACACCAGAGAGAAGCTTAAGGGGGCACTTTTTTATTGCTTCATCTGCCATTGAAAAGTTTATTAAAATCATACATAATGGAATTACATGGCTAGGAGATACTTTGGGAGATCTATTAGATAACAGCTCTCTTCCAAGTAGAATGGCCACTGACCCTTCCCAAAAGAGATACAGGAAAATAGATTCCACAGTTGGAAACTTTGTCTTCTTGGTTCATTTGATTGCCTCCTCTGCTGCCATGTAAGTCCTTTGGGGATGTTTCTAAAATTGGTGAACCATCTGGTCACCATGTTTTGCATAAAACCATTTCATGTACTCAAAGGATCCTTTTTTAAGAGTCTTTTCCCTCCCTTATTCTTCCTCAACCAGCATTTTCACCTACAGGCAAAAATCCCTAGTTTTTCTTTGATCTTCCCCCTATAAGTTCAAATATTTGAACCTTTTATTTTATAGGAGTGGTACTACGAACCTAGAGAGTGAAATGACTTATCCAAAATAATACAAGTCTCCTTGTTTCCTTTCCAGTGCTCTCTCCACCATACCTCCTTACCTAAATTCCTTTGCAGTATAATAAATATTTTTATACCTTTTTGTCTCAGGTCCCCAAACTATGACTGTGGCCTGCATCTAGTAGAAATATTTATTAATTGAATGATGATCAAAATCACCATATTGTGAAAAGAATTTAAATTCTAGATGATGGTCCACTTATTTCTAACATTATTTGAATTGATGAAATTCTGGCTGGGCAAAACAATTCCAGTCTATATTCCTATATTCAGAGATTCTTAAATAAAAATCGACCATACTTCAAGTTAGCATTTATCCATTTTGATGAAAAGAAATGCTTTACTCTTTAAGTGAAAGTGAGCCATCTCTTATCTCTGGAGTGCAGTCATGGGAACAATCATTTTGTGCATTTTTGGACATTGAAATTTTCCCTGAAGAAAGGTACAGCTTAAGGAAAAAAAGTTCAAAAAAAGTAATTCTTGTAAATTCAACACTACCAAAGCCAGAAGTTAAATCTACCTTACTATTTTTTTTCTAACCCTTACCTGCTGTTTTAGTATCAGTCCTGAGACAGAAGAGTGACAAGGGCTAGACAAACAGGGTTAAGTGACTTGCCCAGGGTCTCATAGCTAGGAAGTGCCTGAAGTCAAATTTGAACCCAGGTCCTCTTGTCTCCAGGCCTGGTAGTCTATTCAATGTGTTTCCTATCAGCTCTTACCTTCCTATTTAAAAGAACCAACCATGAAGTATGAAAGGCAGTAGGAGGTAAGCTGTGGATAAGAAAACTAGTCTCAGCCTCCAGAAGCCCTAGATTTGAAATGTGTCTCTAATGCTGTAATGATGGCATGACTGAGCAAGCCACTCAGCATCACAGTGACCTAGACAATTCTCTAAAAGTATAAATAATTTATCAAATCATCAAACAATTCAATGAATGAATGAATGAATACAATTATAAATAAATGTGAAAGAGCTCATCTACATTGGTAGCATTTTCTTTCCACATGAATGGAATATCAAGGCAAAGAGGAAAGGAATAAGCATTTCTATGGCACCTACTGTATGCCAGGCACTGTGCTAAGTGCTTTACAGATATTATCTCATGGGGTAGTTGGTGACTCAGTGGATAGAGAGCCAGACCTGTGTGAAAGGGAATTTTTATTCCCTTTGTCTATTTTAAGTTAATCAAGATTTTAAAGTATCCTTACTTAACACTTATTAAGTCACTAACAAAGAAAGTTCATGCCCTAAAAGGCCAGAAGCACTGCCCACTCTGGGCAGTGCTAGGCAAATTGAAAGGCTGTGATGGATTCCTGAGAAGTGATGAGGAGAGCTGATGGGTGGAGAAAACTCTTTATATAAGTGTGAGCCTGAGAGAGATTCTCTCTTCATGCTTGGTGAATTCTTGGCTCTTCATTCTTGGTGGCCTTTAGCCTAGGAACCATGAACTCTGGTGAGATTCTTGGTGGTCTTGGCCTCTTCAAATTTTGGCTTCCTGATCTAGACTTTGGATTCTGGTTAGATTTGCATTCAGATTTACATTCATGGTCTGGAAACTATAGGATTAGGATTTAGGGTATTTTAAGTAGGTGATATTTTCTAACTCCTTCCTATATTTCCCACTTTAATATCTCTACCTTGCTGTAAATAAAGCTACTAACAACCTACTGATTCATAGTTTAATTTTCACTTTTATAAATGGTGAGCATAACAATTCTTTTTTAACCATTATTATTTTTGTCAAACCAAATTTTTAATTATTACATTTGGCCACCCAATTTTAATTATTATATTTGGTAATGGGAAGTTTTGGTTTCAATCTGACCTTAGGCACTTTCTAGTTGTGTGACCTTGGACAAGCCACTTAACCCCAGTTGCCTGACCCTTAACGCTCTAATGCCTTGGAACCAATGCTTAGTATTGATTCTAAGACATAAGGTAAGGGTTTAACAAAACGACAAGAATAAAAAACAAATATCATCTCATTTAAGCCTTATAACAATCCTGAGAGATAAGTGCTATCCCAATTTACAATTGAGGAAACTGAGACAAACAGAGGTCAAGTGACTTATCCAGGATCACATAATTAGGGAGTTTCTGATCCTAGACTGGAACTTAGGTCCTCTTGATTTCAATTCCAATATTCAATTTACTGTGCCCCTACCTGCTTCTAACGTGTTCAAACTAAACAAGGACTAGGGTGAATATTCCTCTGATTTTAATAGAAAGTCACCACAGTATAATGGAGCCTGCCTTGGTTTTCTCATCTATAAAATGTGGATCATAATAGGTACATTCTGACATAGTGTTATTAAGAGGTAAACATATCACAAGTTTACAAAAGATTATAAAAAGGTAAGTTGTCGATATTAGTTTCATAGTCAGATACTCTATGGCAATGATGGCAAACCTATGACATGTGTGTCACCACTGACATGCATAGCCATTTTGATGACATGTGGCAGCATGTGGCTGCATATAGAGAAGTATGGGGTCACATGCCAAGGATGAAACATTTGCTGTAGTGTAGTTTAGACACTCTGTGCAGTATAGATGACAATTATACCTATATTCATTTACCTATTTTAGTTTACTAAATATAGCTATATATTATAATTATGCATTTTTGTTATTTAAACTATTAATATCATGAAATTATGTTTTTTTCTCAAAGTGACACACCACCTGGGTTATACTTGGTTTTTTGGAAAATTTGGCAAATTTTACTGATTCTTCCTTACAGGGTCTCTCACATTTATCCTTTCCTTTCATATTCAGATTCATCCTCTCCTGTGCTTTGTTATAGGTAATTTACAATTTATAGATAGGGCTTATTATAGTGAAAGCAGATAGACCAAGCTAAAACCTGGCTGAGGCTGTGAACATTCTAAACTCAGAATATTTGGAGAGGTTTGTCCCCAGAGAGTGAGGAGTTGCCAAGTTTTGCCTGGGAGAGTGTTGGTAGAGGTGGCATCTGTTCAACTAAGCCTGTGAACAAGTTTGGGATCTTAAAAGAGGATTTTGAGTTTCAATCAAGAACTAGGTAGAGTTGGGTGCTTTTCCTGTTGTTGGTGGACCCTTTACTCCCTAACCCTCTTTGGATTAACCTGCTGTGTTTGAAATATTCCTGTGTCCCAATTACACTGGATATCATCTTGGACATGATTTGTGAGATTCACAAATTCTCTTTCCCTCTGAAGTCCTGTCATTGCTGGCTGTCTGGAGTTAGAGTAGTGTATAGCCAATTCCAAGCCAACATTCCTTTGATAGTTGGTTATAGACTTTAAGATTTCATCTAACTCTCTCCCCAACTTCCCTGTCCTTCTTAAACATTAAGCAAAACTTTTATAAACTTCCTAGTAGTCTCCTTCCTGGCCAACAAGAACCCACTGAGTTTAAACTGTTTTCCCTAGCTGTATTGATTTTCAGTTACTGTTTATTTCCTCAGCTAAGTTACATTGTGTTACCTCTCCCTAAGCAGCTATGTAGCTGTACTGGTGTTTCTTCTTTCACTCCCTACCTATTTTCCCATTCCCTTGAATTACTGTTAGTTTATTGTTACCCATTCTGTTCAGCTGGGACATTTATTTTTTCAGCTTAAGATGGTGCCTGGTACATAAAGGACTCTCGATAACTGCTTGTTTCTTTCCTTCCTTATACCGATTGCTTCCCTGTTACCTAAAACCTTCCAAGACCTTATCTCAACCTTCAAAATCAACCAAATAAAATCTTTCTCTTTACCTTGCCATTCCCTAAGGATATCATCATACAATATTTCTCCATTTACTTGCCAAATTCTGATAGACAAACATCTGTCTTCTTTACTTCTTTTTCCTCTTATTCTGCTTGCCTCTGAACACTTTACAAGCTTGGCTCCAATCCCATTACTCCTACTGGTCTTTCCAAAGTTACCAATGATCTCTTAATTATTAAATCTAGTAAATGTTTTCTAGTCTTCATCTTTCTTTTAAACTCTTCTCTCCAGTTTTTGAAACTGTTGACCATTCCCCTCTTTTTCATGTTCTAATGATTTGGCCATCTCCTGATTAACCCTCCTAATTATCTGAGAACCTCTTTTTAGTCTTGTTGGCTCTAACATTATTATATATGTCCCATTTCATACTGGCAAAGCATACTCCAGATTCCTCTTTATTTGTCTCTCTATCCTCTCTTTTGGTTTAACTATTATCCTTATACAAATTAATTCTGATATTCTTCTTGTTGTTGTTATTCATCCTTTCTTTTCACAGAAGACCAATGATATCAAAAGGTGATGTCTTGACCTGTGTGTGAATTTGATTGAAATTAGGCCCAATTGTATAGTCATCAGCCTCATTCACTCTTCCAGAGTCATCCAAATTTAATGGCAAGACAAAAGTCAGGATGATTGATAATGGCTCAGGATGCAGCAGATGACCTTGGCATCTTCAATATCTGACCAAGCACTAAGTGCTCCACTATGCCTGCTTTAGCCATCTTCTTGGCTTTTGGAACACATTGTTCTCATCCCCAATCCAAGCAGGGAAATCTTCACATGCTTGGGGTAAACATTGCCCTAACTCATCAATTGATTTGAGACCTGTCAGTCACCTGGAGTGTGGCAGCTATGCATACTATAGCTTCTTTGGAAGCACAGGTGAGTTAGGTAAAAGATAGGCATCAAAGATGGCTAAGCAGCCTTTAAAAGGGCATGGCAAGCCCTCATACCAAGGTGCTGATCCTCCCTAAACACTATGTATATCCCTATTATTATCAAGTGTCTTAGAAGGAGGTGATGGATTGAGAGCTCATGCCTAGAGTCAGGAAGACCTGAGTTGAAGTCCATCATCAGACACTTATTAGTGGATGAACCCTGAGCAAGTCACCTAATCCCTGTTTGTCTCAATTTCCTCGACTAAAAAATGGGGATAATAATATCAGCTACTTTGCAAGATTGTTGGGAGGATAAATTTGAGATAATATTTGTAAAAATTGCTTACCATGGTGCCTGACACGTAGTAGGTGCCAATACTTATTCTTTCTCCTTTCCCCATTCCATTCATAAATCCATGTATTCAGCCTTATCTTTCTCCTAAACTCTAGTCTGGCATCATCAACTTCCTGTTAGAAATCTCTCCTGGCTTTCCCATAGGAATCCATATCAAACATGACATATCCTAAATAGAAATTATCTTGTCCCTGAAATCCATCCCTTTTTATTGCCTATTTCTGTTGAGTAACACTCTCTTTCTAGGGTGCAAGAGAAAAAAATGGAAACAATTGGTGGAAGCTAGTGATAGATAAATTTGGGTTTAAGGGAAGGGAAAATGATTTTAGACTAAAAAATATTCTTAGAACTAAACAATCATTCTAAGATTGAATGGGCTATGTAGAGAGATAATGTAAGGGATTCCCGATTACTAGAGATCTTTAAGAGGAGATTAGATAACCACAGAACTTCACCAAGTCCCTGTCTAAATGGAACCCAAAGACCAGATAGCCCAACCTAGATATTAATCTTCACTCTATAATATACCCAGCAAAGAACCATCCACCTTGTCAGTTAGGCTCTAAAGGTGATTTCTATTCAAATATGCCTTTTGAGATTCCTTCTAATACTGAGATTTTTTGAATAAGTAAATGTGACAGAGAAATAATGGTCTAAGAGGTTTGAGAGGGAGGGTATTACATTCTTACAGATGACAAGAAAGAAAAGATTAAGGAAAGAGGAAGTAGACAAGGTACCAAATACAGCAGATGGATCAAGAAGGTGAGGACTGAAAAGGATATTTGGGAATAAAGATATAACAGGTGATCACTAAGAGTCAATGTGACATAGAGGAAATAGCACTGGCCTTGGACCCCTGAATTCAAGACCTGGCTCAACCTCTTTTCTGATGACATATCTTTGAGTAAGTCATTTCACCGACCCTTAATTTATTAATCTGTAAAATTAAAATAATAATATTTATGTCATCTACTTCATAGGCTGCCCATGAGAAAAGTGTTTTTATAAATATGCCGCATACATATGAAGTATTATCATCAACATCATTTTGAGAGAGTGGCACTAGTTAAGTGGTAAGGATAGAAGCCAGACTTCTAAGGATCTCTTTCAAGTTAGTAGGTGATGAAGAATTGGTGGCAGCAATCACAGATAACTCTCGATAACTGTTTGACATGAAAAAAGAGACAAGTGGAACCACACATCGAGGGGACGACAGGGGACAGGCAGGCTCCAGTCTGACTCTAAATGTGGCAGGTTGCATATAATTAACTTCCCTGCTACAATGCAGGATTATTTTCATGCTTATTTAAGAGAATTTATAATCCATTCATAACAGAAGAGAGAAATCATTGTGGTGATGTTTAAAACAATATTTTAGGGATAACTTGGTGAACTCTGAAGAACGCTATTTCATGAGAAATTAATTTGAGAGGCACAAACCTTTGCTGGCAGAGTTCAGCAGGTTTCAGATTTGAAAGGCCAGAACTGTGATTAACCCTGCCAAAGATGAAATGGCTGACGTCAAACAGCACCAAATTATACCCATGCTTGACCTGCTATTCTCCTGAAGGCCCCCATTACTATAGAAACCCATAATCGTTCAGTAGGCATAAATTGAGAGCATTTAATAAATCTGTGATTATAATGTGCTACATAATTAAGTCTTTGATGAGAATTTAAAAGAATGGGACTCATACCAAGATGGATTCTGGGTCGCTACAAAGGTAGAAAGCACAATTAAGAAAGTGCTTTGTGTTAAGGCATGGTTGGTGGTGCTGAATGAAGTTTCTGGCTCTTTCTAGAATATTATTACAAAGGGCTCTCAATAGATTCAATTCATATAAAAGACATTAAAAGAGTAATCCCACTAGATGGTAAAGATCTCTCAGAAAGAACAAATTGCCCATGAACACCATGGTTGCATTTATAAAGACTTTTAATTGACTAAGGGAATGTATTTGACTTTACATATATTCAGCACTATAATAATACAAATTCTTTATAGTATAATCTAGAAATTAAAGGGGGGGCAGTTAGGTGGGACACTGGTTAGAGCACTAGGCCTGGAGTTCAAATCTGGTCTCAGATATTTCCTAGCTGTATGTCCCTGGGCAAGTCACTTAACCCCATTTACCTTCCTCTTGCCCTTTTGTCTTAGATTCATTACTAGGAAAGAAGATAAGGGCATTAAAAAAAAAAGAAATTAAAGTAGGATATCTAAAATAATTAAAAAGTACTCTTTAGGGTACTTTTTCATGTGGGATAAAATAATATACATAAACCAACTGTATAAATGATTTACTTAGTGGATATAATTAATTCAGGTACATGCAAATCACTTCTATTATATATTTAAGAAGTATTTTCCAGTACTTTAATGTTCCAAAGACTTGATTTGACAGATATGCTACAGATTTGAGTACAACCTGGCATTAAGTGAATACCATGTCTCCTGGGTTTTAAAGGAATTTTGTTGACACACTCCTTTATAAGTCAAGTCTATTTCAGGTTTTGGAACCAAAATGGCAGAGTGGCAAGAAGATATACCAGTTGCTTCTTCCCATTCCTCATCTAAGAGATCTAGAAAATGATCCATGGTGAATTCTGAACAGGAAATTCAGTCAAAGAAAAAAATCACAGTGAGTTATTTTCTAGTCCAGGTTGGCATAGAGAGGTCAAAGGACCACAGGGACAAGGTTTGGCCAGGAGCACAGGAAGAAGCTGTTAGTGAGGACAAGAAGACCTCCCAGATCCAGAAAAAGCCCTTGATCTTTCTGAGGCTAATTTTCCTCTTTTATAAAATGAGAAGATAGACTAGATAATTTAATCTCTCTAAGGTTCCTATAAGTTCTTACATTCTGGTTTCTAAGTCTTCTTTCCTATGACTTTCCTGAAAGTTCCATTATCTGAATGTACACTATGGAGCATCATTTTAAGATATAATTGAAACTGTTATCTGGATAGTCTTTTGAGATTTCTGTAGTCACGAGCTCTGTAATTGCAGAAAGGTCTATTTGTTCCAGTCAATGAGTTTAAGGAGGAGGAGATTCTGCTAAGGGTTAGTCCTTAAGTACACTTAAGCCAGAAGTATACAGTGAAAGCAAGAGAATTAGCTCTACAATCCTTGCCAGGTTGCAGCAATAGTTAGTGTTCCAAGGGCAGTGGAGAGACATAGTGAACACCAAGTATATTATCTATAGTAATTTGGGTACAAAAAGGGGTGCAAAAGTTGAAAATTATGGTTGGAAAAGGTGGGAAACCCAAGCCAGAGCAAGTGACAACATATGGAGAGCCTTCACGGTGTACTGGTACCCATGCGATGATAAAAGACATGAAGGAAGAGTTCTGTAACATTGGATAAAGGTCCTCTGGTGTATACGTGAACAAGGACAAGAAATACAAAGGATTAGAAAAAAGAAGATGGATGCTGTGATCTCCACTATTGTGGGAGAATGCCAGTATAGATGAGATTATGAGATCCTTTAAAGTATATAGTACACAACTCATAGATAACTCTTTTTTTTCATAGATAACTCTTAATGATGAGACTTCTATAAAATGACTTTGGGGGTTCAGTGGATAGTAGAGCAATGGGTCTCAAGTAAGGAATCCTCAGTCCAAATTCTGCCTCAGAGTCTTGATAGTTGTGTGACCTTGGACAAGCCACCTTTTTCTCTCAGACTCAGTTTCCTCATCTGTAAAATGGGGATAATAATTGTACCTACCTCTCAAGGTTGTCATGAGGATCAAAATAGATGATAGTTACATTTAGCTATTGTAATACTTTAGCAATTCTCACCAATGCTAAAGAATGAACATAATTCCATACTATAGTTACTAAGGCATTATCTTGGGCACAGCATTAAGAAATTGAAAGAGCTTTTTTCCTTCTCTATGTTCCTAGCCACTCCTTCACGAATACATGAAATCTTGCTGTGGCATATTTAAACAGTTTTATATTTTCCTATATTATTATTTTTTTGGTGGAGGGGACTGCTTTGAGTGCCAGGCTAAGTATAAGTATGGGCTTCCTAACAATTAAAGGTGTTCAAAGTAGAATGGACTGCCTGGTGAGGTACAGACCTCACTATTACTAGAGTTCTTTTGTTTTAAAACCTTTACCTTCCCTCTTAGAATCAGTACTAAATATTGGATCCAAGGCAGAACCAGGTAAGGGCCAAGCAATTGCAGTAAAGTGACTTGCCCAGGGTCACACAGCTAGGAAGTATCTGAGGCCAGACTTGAACCAAGGAACTCCTTCTCTAAGCCTGGCTTTCAATCTACGAAGCCATGTAGGTGCCCCACACTAGAGGTTTTCAGACAGATGCTAAAGGACCTATTTATCAGGGATAATGGAGAATAGTCATGCATCAGGTATCAGATCAGATCAAATTACCTCTAATGTCATTTTCAGTTTTTAAATTCTATGGGATTTGCTCTTTGCTTATAGGGAATAGAGTTAAATGAATATCCAGATAAAATTCCAGGAAAAATGCAAATCTATTCTTAAAGCCAATTTCTAATTGTCATTCCTAATCAGCTAATGATTAGATGGTGGAAAAACAGAATATTATTCACAGATGATTAGACAGAGACTTATCAGGGTTCTTCTGCAAAATTGGGCAATATTTTGCACACTTCTAGAGTCAATGGACTATGTCCTGGCTTGAGGTTGGTGGGTACCAGAAGTTCCCCCAAACATAGCATTAATTATGAACTAGAAGTTCTAGTCTGAAACCTCTTTTAAGAGGATTAAAGAGTATAACGACAAGGTTCCATGGGATATTTGATTCATGCTTCCCACAGGCCTTGTTATTAGGTGCAGATGCAGAAACTCCAGAGTTTGAGTCCCTGCTCATTCATGGAGCATGGAATATGGGATCTGATTGCAACTAGAATTCAAGATGTTTGGTGCTTTCCCTGTCTTGTTGTTTGGTCACTGATGAGAGCCTCTTCTCCCATCTAACTGGAGTTACCCATTATAGAGAAGGTGAGGAGAACCAAAAGCAACTCCATGAAGGAATTATACCACCACTGCAAATCTTACATATCCCTTGACCTCTGGAAATTATCACTTTTCTCTCTCTGTCTCTCTCTTTCTTCTTCCTTTTCCTCCTCCTCTTCATCACTTCCTATTGTTACCCCTCAGCCCCAGTCCCTGCTGCTCTGCACTCAGGATGTGGAAGGACCAGACAGTGATGGAATGGTACATCAGCATGTCCATGGTGCTGTGACCATGACAACTGCTGAAGTTTCTTAAATGGTTTTGAAACTAAACATCAGTTGATTTCTTGTCTCTTCCTTTCTTTCATGAGAAGATGGGAAAGCAACATAATATTGAACTTCCAGGCTAGCTCTCTTCCTAGACTGGGAGACAAGACAGAAAGATGGAGCCTATTTCACAAAAGGTTTCGAGGTTTCAGCCATTGAAAGGGTCTAGGTCCCATTGACTAAATGGAATATATAATGCATATTATTACCAATATTCCTGTTTTATTATTTTGTATGTGTGTATGTATGTATATTTTGAATTCAGATCTTCCTCACTTCAGGTCCAGTGTACTATCCATTGTGCCACCTAGCTGCCTTTATTTTCTTATACTATCCAAACTCAGATTAGCCTAACAGAAGAGGCAGAGATATTATTTGAGTGATAACCAGTTGCCATTAGGGTCTTGACTTTACAGGCAGCTTGGCTTATACAATGCCTCCTGGTACAATGCTACCTATCATTGATTTTGAAATCATAAAATGGCCTTAATGCAGAAAGATTTGAGATTTGGAGGCAGGAGACCAAGGTTCAAGACAGAACTCTGACACTTGCTAGCTATGTGACCTTGGTCAAATCACTTCTCCTATTCTGAGTCTCAGTTTCCTACTACAAAATGATGGTATGGAACTAAATAATCCTTAGCATCCTTTCCTGCTCTAATTTAACTTTATTCTATAAATTATTTTAACAAATAAAGGTTTCTTTAAAATAGGCATAGCAATAACAGTAAAAACATGGATGACTGTTCTTCCCACAACAGAGGAAAATAACATGGACCAGGTGCACTGGACATTCTCTTGGAGTTCTGAATGGATCATTTTTAAATGTTTATGATGCCTCAGACATTATGCTATGTCTTGGGGAGAAAAAGGAACAAAAATGGTCTTTGCAGCCATCAACTAACATTCTAATAATACATAAAGGGGAGTAGCAGTAGGGATATTTTGACTTGCAAAGTTACAGAGTTGGTGAACGGAGACTCGGGAGGATAGATTTACACACCATTTCCAATAGCAGAGATACTTGATTTGCTGGTTATAGTTCCAGAACTAAAGGGAGACCAGGGGAGGGGGAAGAATGGTGGTAGCTGGTGATTCCTTGATGTTGGCAGAAAAAAAAATGTTGTGGGAGTAATAGGAGACATGGCTGGAGTAACGGGTGGAGTAATAAATATAGTGAGACACATATGTAGCATTCACAATCAAGACCTTGGATCCCACTGGAGAGACTTCTGGAGCTGAAGTGGTTAAGTCTTCCAGGGCATTATCTCTGGCTCTCCTCTGCACTGTCCTGGCTTCCCTTTAAGGTGAATGATAATTCAGTTTGAATTATGAGAAATCTAAGATGAAAGGATGTACAGAGAGGCTGTCATACTTTGGGCATAGTGAATGCTCAATAAATATTTGATCTATTGTTAGCCTTGAAAGTTATTTTCAAAACTTCAGAATAAAAATATAGTAGACAGAGGAAGTTATGGTGTAGTGGCTAAAGAACTGACCTCAAAGCAAAGAAGATACATTAAAGTCCCTTTTCTGCCCCATTCAGGCTGGTATGACTTTGGATAAGTCATTTAATCTCATTATTCTAGTCACTAGTGCCAAACTCAAATAGAAATAGATATATTCAGCCTGCATACTGATTTAGAAAACCACAAACTGGCATTATCTATGTTTTATTGTATTTTTACTTATCTTGTTAAACATTTCCCTATTATATTTTTATCTGATTTGGGCTTTTGGGAAGTTTTGCTGCTGGATGCACCTGGTTGGTGGTGAGTTTGACATCTTTGCTCTAGGCAACTCTCTAAGATAGGTTTTTTAACATGGGGTTCATGGACCCCCAAAGGATCTGAGGTTAGATTTCAGGGGTCTAAGAGTAGCTAGGTAGCAGAGTAGAGAGAGTGCCAGACCTGGAATCAGGAGGACCTAAGTTTAAATCTGGCCTCAGACACTTCCAAACTGTGTGACCCAGAATAAGTCACTTGGCCCTGTGTAATTAGAATCTGTTACCCTAAAAACTACAATCCCCAAGAAAACTACAATTCCCAGAACTCCACTCACTTCCTGTCCTTTCATAGACAGGATATAAATTGGGTGGAAGTCCGTCTCAGTCTGTCTGTCTGTCTGTCTGTCTCTCTTTCTCCTTCCTGTCAAGGCTTTGGTGGAGGAGAGATTTTTGAAGAGGTAGAAAAACTTAGTCACATGGTTCTATTTTGTCTGATAAAAAACTTTATAAAAATAATGCTTGAAGTATTGGACATTAATTTAAATCCTACAGCCCCAAATGCCTAGCCCTTTCTGCTCCTCTGCATTAGAACCAATACTTATTCTAAGATAGAAGGTAATGATTTAAAAAAAAAAGGTTTCTGGGATCTCTGAACTTAAACAGGGGGGAAAAATCACATCTTTATTTTCATAAATCTTTAACTGAACTATACTATTTCTTTCAATTATGATTTAAAAAAATTTTAAACTCTTACCTTCTATCTTGGAATCAATAGTATGTATTGGTTCCAAGGCAGAAGAATGGTAAGAGTTGGAGAATGGGGTTTAAGTGACTTGCCCAGGTCACACAGCTAGGAAGTGTCTGAAGTGAAATTTGAATCTAGGACCTCCCATCTCTGGACCTGACTCTCAATCCACTAAATCACCTATCTTCCCCCTATGATTTTTTAAAAAATGTTATTCTGAGAAGGGACCACATTTTTCATCTGAGTACCAGATGAGTGTGACACAAAAATGGCTAAGAACCCCTCTTCTGAGAATATAAGTGGCAGAGAAGGTGCAGACCTGAATTGGTAGGAATTCCCTCTTCTGGGAGTTCTCTATATCAATTAAATTACAGGTCCAGTCCCTTTCCCACAAAATTTATATTTGCCCCAGCCACAGACAACAAAACCCACCCTTTTTTCCCTCCAGTATGCTTCTCTCCTTCCCCAGAAAAAGACCTCAACAAACAGACCCTTCCCAAGTCAGGACTGCTTAGGCCAGAATTTTATTTGTATGGCTTTCCAGCAAATATAATATTTAATGAGATAATTATGTGAAGTCTTTAAAGAAGAGATTATGGCCCAGGATCTTGTTCCTAGCTTGTAATGAGGGAGCTCTGTACTCTAGCCCATAAAGGGACTCTCTTTCTGATGATCTGCTGTCCATATGCTTTTTCCAAAGCTCTTCCTGTGGTTCCCACCCAGGTTTGCCCTCTCTCTCTTTCTGTCTCTGTCTGTCTCTCTCTGTCTTTCTCACTCTCTGTCTCTCTGACTGTCTCTGTCTGTCTCTGTCTAGGTCTCTGTCTTTCTCTCTCTGCTTCCCTTACTTTGTCCCTCTCTTCATCCAGCCCCATCTCTCTCTTTCCTTCCTTCCTTCCTTCCTTCCTTCCTTCCTTCCTTCCTTCCTTCCTTCCCTATCCTTCTCTCTGTCTCTCTCTCAAGTTTGTCTCTCTCCTCCAGCTCCTCCCGACCCCCCCACCTCTATCTCTTTCTCTCAGGCTTCTCTTTTCACTTTCATTGTTGAGTTCCTCCTTCTCTTCCTCCTCCTCTCCCCCCAAGTCATCAACTTCCTGGTCCACAATGGCCTTGCCTTCATTAGGTGATCAGGTTCCAGCTTGAGAGGAGAGATCTTTTGCCTTTTCCTGGGGTCCCCCTTGGAAGCTTTGGAATTCTTCCTCTGTTGAAGCCTCCCTCCCTGGGAAGGTCTGGATTTTGTTTCTATTTGTTTTCTTTGAGAGGCATAGACCCAGGGAAAAGGCTGTGTACATATCAGTGTTAAAAATGTGAGCAAAGTTACAAGCCCTTAGGAAGAAAAAGTGATCTAACTTGGTGGCCAGTTTCCTGGACTCCTTCCCCTGGGTGACCCTTCCTCTCTGTTGTGGCTCTTACTTTAAAACAGTTTCCAGAATGTTTTCATGTTCTGCCTTTGGAGGTGACAAAGCCATTTCCACCCAGACACACTCCAAGAAAGCTGATCCTAATCTCGTTACTGTTAACAGTTCTGAAACAACTGGCAAAAAAGAAAAAAGACGTGTTAAGTAAGTGCTTCCTCACAACTAGCCTTTCAGTTTGTGGGAGTAATAGCTTTCATTCAGGTGCTTTATCAGCCTTATCAGCTCTCTGCATCATTCAAAGGGGAAGATCTGCCATTGAAAAGTGGGAAAGAATAGGAGAAGAAAGGACTTACTATCTGGACTGGATCCAATTCGTTGGTAACATCTCCATCCTATTGGATGGACTCTGGGCAGATCATTGAGTCTTTATTTGCAAGTGTAATGGGAATCTAGACAAAGAGTGACAAGTTTTCTTCCCTTAATCAGAGTGCATTGGCTATAAATGCTGATTCAGGGGCATACAAAATACTTGAATGGACAGAGAGATAGCTGAGCATTCTTCCTTTCTGGTGTCACTTTTTCTCTCTAGCTCTAGAACTGTAGGATGATAAATTTGGAGTTAAAGGGATCATGGAGGTCAGCTTGTTCAACTCCATCACTCCACGGATGAAGAAACTGAGGCCCAGAGAGATAAAGTGATGAGAAAATCATAGGTATTTATATTCCCATTTTCAAAAAATCATCCCGATGACTGCCAATCCTAGACTCCTTTATGGGAATGTCTTATTTCAGATCAGATTCTTGCTTGCTTTTCCCAGTAGAATCTAAAGCTTTTGAAATTTCCCCCACGGCCTGCTTCTCCAGACAAGTTTACTCCCAAAGCTAGAGGCAGATACATCCATGATGCAGTTTTAGGGACCAGTGAGCTGCAGGGAGTGTGTTTGCTGTAAGTCTAAATTTTTAGGCCCCTCAACACATTTCAAATAACCTTCTCTTTAACAAACAGATTGCTAGTGAGAAAAAAAGGCTTTCCCTTTTTAATGGACTGCCGCCACCTCTCCATCCCTCTTTCTTTCCATAGTAGAGGGCTCCTGGACAGTATTCATCCATATTAATATGCATTTTGAATAAAGCCCCAGATCTTCCAGGCTGAGGGGTCTCCAGTCAATTGATCCTGGCTTAGTTTTAGGCACTTGTGGAAAGGTGGATAAAAGACTTCCTAGAACAACAGAAAGAAGAAGATCTGGGAACAGAAAATGAGGGTCTTTTGCTTTTACATTTTTATTTGCAAGTGTAATGGGAATCTAGACAAAGAGAGCCCAATCCTGGGAGCATACCTGGAGGACTTATATTTGGTTTGGTGAGCCGGATTCTGATCATGGGCAATAGAGGGCCTTGGTCTCTCCTTCAGAGCAGGAAAAGAGATTCTATAACTATTGATCGGCTGTAGATGCAGAAAGCCTGCTCCCTGGCCTGGACTTCCAGTGGCCAGTCTCTCATCATCCTAGTCAATGACTTTCACATAGAGCTTTTCATCTGACCTTTGGGTCCAGGTTAAGGCTAGGTGGCCATTAATGGGTGCCAAAGAAATAGCTGGTCAATTCCCTCCTGTTGAAATAGTTGCTCTGGTACTCTAAGCTTCTTTCTGAGGAGGATTCACTAGCTGAGGCAAGTCTGAGTTGGAAGGAACAATAACTAGCCAAGGTCTGCTGCCCTGAGTAATGGGAATTTTGAGATGGTGACAGGGCTGGAGCAAAGGGTAGGGTCATGGGGGAGCTAAGCCATTGCCTAAGGAGGCAGGACTGGAGAACATACAGTGGTGGGTGGTTCTGGGAAACCAGAGATGATTGAAATGCCACTGAATACCTAGGGGGAAGTGGAAGGGCAAAGAGAGATGGGAGAATGTTAAAGACCTGCTCTGAGGACTTTACTGTTTTGCCTAAGGCTAGCCCCAAAGAGGAACACAGAATTCCAAATAAATTTGACTTTGGGAACAATTCAACATTTCTAAAGGCAGCTGTTGTTTATAAAATAACTGCTAATGCTAGATTTTATGATGACCCAGAAGTAAATGAGAACATTCTATTACCAGACGGTTGTAGCAGGAGGACCACGTTCCTGCCTGGAAATCTCCTAGAGCACCCCCTAGAATATACAAACCGCTCCTTTGTACACTCCAATACAGCTGCTACTTTCAGTTTGACTCATTCTGGAGTCCACAAAGCAAAGTATTCCCAGCTATCTAGGGACAGGTTTAATAATTACCATTTTTCATTTGTGATTTTCTATTCTCCTGTGACTTATAAAACCTCCATTCTTTCTCAACTACTTCATTAGGATTGTCAGCTGCTCCTGTTCAAGAAGCTTTCAATTTGACAATCCATAAACAGGCTTTGAAACCATGTGTCTCCCCATCACTGTCTTTCAGAGAATCATCAAATTGCAGAAAATGAAAAAAAAAAAACACCCTAAAAGGTGATTTGTCCTATCTCCTGCCCAAAATATGCATTCCATCTACAAAATCTCCTATAAGGCAGCTAGGGGCCTCAAGAACCAGGCCTAGAGACTGAGGTCCTGGGTTCAAATGTGTCCTCAAACTCTTCCTAGCTTGGGACCCTGGGCAAGTCCTTAACCCTATTTCCTAGCCCTTAATCCCTGCTGGGAAGGGAAGCCCTTAAACTTCTCTCTCTTCTGCCTTGGAACCAAATACATAGTAAGTATTCATTCTAAAATTGAAGATAAGGATTTAAAAAAAAAAAACAAAAACATGCTCCAAAAATAGCCATTCCCTGTCCTACTAAAAGACATTCACTACTCAAGGAGAGTTTTCATTGTCAGAAAGCTCATTTCCTCATATGGAGCCAAAGTCTATCTTCCTGGATTTATGCCTATTTTAAAAATTAAGAATTAAGTACATAACTAAGAAAAATAAATCGAATCCCTCTTCCATACAACAGCCTTTCAAATTCTTGAAGAAAAGCAGTCATGCCCATTTTCAAAGCCATTATGTTTCCAAGCATTCCCAAACCTTTCCATTGGTTCTCATAAGATATGGTCTCCAGTTTTCTCACCATCCTGATTTTGCTCCTTTGGACAAGTTTTGGTCTTTTCATATCCTCCATTAATGAGGCATACAGAACTGAAAACAATACACCAGCTGGGATCTGACGAAAGAAGAATAATCAGTTGGACTGTCACCTCGTCTATTCTAGATATTTATTTTTGGTCCAGATTTATGATTTCGTTGGTGTAGAGGAGGACTCCTGAGGAGGAAACTCTCTGAGAATCCAAATCATCTGTGCTCTGAGAGAACTCATTGTCTGGGGCACTGGGACCATAAGTGACTCACTTGTCCAGTCATTATGCTTTAGAAGAGAGACTTGAAGCAGGGTCCTCCTAAGTCTGACAGCTGCTCTCAGAGTCTCTGCAGCACCATTTCCTTATAATTATGGCATATTACTACTATACTCTGAGGTTCACTAGTCACTTTTCCCACAATAACCTAAAGAGAAAGTCAGTATAAATGTTTTTCTTCCAATTTTTCTAATAAGGAATCTTAGGCTCACAAAGGTGAAGTGACTTTCTGGTGGTCACGCAAGTAATTAATGGCATAGCTAGGATTTGAACCAAGTTCTTTAGAATCCCAGTTTAGCTTTGGCTCTTTGTTTAAAAGTCAAGTCCCCAGCCTCTCCTTTCTTCAGTCTATCTTGCGTAGCTTGCCAGATTCCAAAATACATCTCTGATCATGTCATTCACTTGAATGAATTTTAAAATGGGGGTTGGAGCTAATTAGAGAAAGAGAGAGTTTTGCATTTATTTTTGTAAGTTCTGATTATATTCCAGAGCATACTGCCTTTGAACCCACAGAGAAAGTGAATAAAGAGGTGAACCTGGTGGGGGTAAGGAAGGGGGGTGGAGGGGTGATTGTCCTAGGTGTACCCCATAGCAACAGAACTTTATATACATGTGAGATGCTTCTAGCTTGGCACTCTGCACACCCACACACCATACTTCATCTCATTAGCTGGTGAGTCTGTCAGCATATTTTTGAATCTTAATTTTGTCACTCAGTATATTAGTTCTTCCTTGTTGCTTCTTCTTACCCACAGATACAATACATGCTCTGCCTCTCCCAGTCATATGAGGATCACTTGAAAGAATTGGAGATGCTTAACCAGGAAAATAGAAGACTCAAGAGGGGATATATTAGTATGGGAAGGCTGCTCTGTGGAAATGGGACTAAACTTGTTCTATTTGCTCCCAGAGGGATCAATGAGAAGTTATAAAGAGCAAGTTTAGGTTTAATGTCAAGGAAAAACAAGAACAAACTTCCTGACAATTAGATCTTTCCAAAAGTGGAATGGGTGCCCTCAAGATGTATTAGTGTAGCAGAGTGCCTACCACATAGTTTTTGTTGCTGTCATTTCAGTTCTGACTCCATTTGGGGTTTTCTTGTCAAAGATAGTGGAATGGTTCACCATTTCCTTCTCTGGCTCATTTTACAGATGGGGAAACTGAGACAAACAGGGTTAGGTGACTTACCTAGGATCATACAGCTTGTAAATGTCTGAGGCCAGCTTTGAACTCAAGAAGTTGAGTTCTCCTAACTCTAGGACTGCTGCTCTATCTACCCCATCACCTAGTTACTACATAGTAGGTGCTTAATAAATGCTTGCTCCCTTCTCTTTCCCTTCCCGTTCCTTGAAGGCTTTCAAGTAAAAGCCCATGGCCACTTGACAAAAGTTATGAAGGAAATTCTTTTTAGTATGATTTGACCTAGTTAGCTGCTGAGATCTTTCCCAAGTCTCAAATTCTGTAATTCAAAATCTATGATTCTCTGATTTAAATCATTGTTAGAAAGATTGAACTAATAAAGACTGACAGCAAATTCCTGTGACCTTCAGGTTTGTTTGGGACTTTTTTTAGTCCCCCCTGTCATTAGCTAGCATGACTTTGAATAAGTTAGTTAACGTTGGGCCTCAGATTTCCTTATCTGTCAAATGGGAATAATGCCTGCCTTCTTCACAAATCTATTGTTTTAAATGAAGAATAACAATTCTGACTTTTTAAAACCAGACTCCCCAGACATCAAATGGTTACTGTCAAGCAACGTTTTTATGATGTAAAGGTTAGAAAATCCAAGAGTACATTTCTCATGAATTTTACTAAGGTTTAAAAAATTAAGGAGAAAAGTTCTCTGGGCAAAAAAGTGCCTTGGACTAGATTGAACCAATGTGCAAAGAGACTTGGAAGATTCTGTGGTTCCCAATGCAACTAAGACTCCCTGACCCTAAGTAAATTGTTCTTTCCTTTTTAATTTTGTGGTTGATCAGCGTGACCCCAGAGGACTTAATCACAGGGTCCTTGAAAAGAATCAGGCTCTTTCTTTCTGTGGCCCAGAAAGAACGCTTGATTATCACAAGGAGTTGGAGGGTGTATTCAATCAGCTTCCAAAATATTAGAAATCTCTCTATCTGCCAATAGTAAGGATATAATTTGTACTGATTCCAAGACCCCTGTTTTCTTTCACCCAGAGAATGCTAACTGGTCTCCAATATAATGAATTTATTAATCATGAACTACTTAAGTCAGAGAGTTTGCCTTTAGAGAAAAGGCAAACTTTTCACATTGCTTTTCACATTGGGAAGAGGAAACTCCGAGCGAATAATTTGAACTTTCCAAACTTCCTTTTCCTCCTCTATAAAACGTGGAAAAGAACGTTTGTTCTGCCTACCTTCCAGAGTACAGGCAGCAAGTTAGTACAGTGGATAGTCAGAGGAGACTCATCTTTATCCTTGTGAGTTCAGATCTGGCCTTACACACTTACTAGCTGCGTGACCCTAGTTAGGTCACTTAACTCTGTTTGCCTCAGTTTCCTCATATGTAAAATGAGCTGGCAATTGACTCCAGTATCTTTGGGGTCACAAAGTCAGACTAGAATGATCAAATAATAACAAAATATTTCTATTATCTGAAGAGAAAAAGGCAGCTGGGTTCAGAATAAATTGAATGACCAATATGCAGAAATCAGATAACTATAGGTGTCAAATGGACTTTTTTTTAAAAACAGTGTGGATATATAGGAGGGATCTGGAATTATGATTCCTTAGTGTAGTAAACTCCCAGTGAAGAAATCCCTTTTACCAATGCAGATCAGTAACTGTCCTGCAATGTATAGTCTCAGAGTGTTAGCTGGGGCATTGTGAGGATAAGTGACTTGCCCAGAGTCACACAGTCAGTATATGTGAGAAGCAGGAGCCTAAACAAGATCTTTCTGTCTCCAAGGCAAGCCATCTACCTGGGACATAAGAGGTCATCTATTCAGCTAGATTCAGTCCTGAGTAACATTTCTAATTTGAGTCAAAAGACCATAGATGGAAGAGATCTCAGAGGTCATCTTATTCAGCCCCCTTTTATACAGATGAGGAAACTGAGGCCGAGTGAGGTTAAATAACTTGCCCAAGATCATACAAGTTGTCACAATTAAGGTCCAGTTTCTTTGACATCAAATCCTAAATTCTTTTCACCAAACTCACAATGCCTTCCATAATTTCCCTAGAATCGTGTGTGAAATTGCTAGGGAGAAAGCGGCTTACTGTGTTGTAAATGGTCTCTGTTCCTTAAGCCTGAGCTAGGGGAACACCATTGTGACTTTTTTCTTTTAAAATCTCCACGATTTAGAGTAAGGGACATTAAATGCTATTTGATGCTGGTGTTTGTTTCCTAGTCACGAGCCTGGAAAATGCATTTGATTTTCCTTAACTATTAATGAATGTAAATTTGTCAAGAGATCTGCATGGGGCCCAACATAAAAAGACCCCAGAGTGAATTTAATGTTTTGCTGCAGCAGATGAAGGATGGATTCCAATCAGCAATTAAGAGAATTGAGAAAATAAAGCGGCAGGTGTTGCCAGTGGGCTGTATACATGTTGAGGGAATTAAAAGGACAGTGTGCTTTGCCCTATTGATGCATTTCCACATTACCTTTAGATCTGCCCCACGGTACCCACCTTCCGCATATAGTGTTCTTGAGGTGTCTCAGCAGCTCGCACACTGGAATGGTTTCCAAGGAGATGCTATAATGAATCCTGTCAGCCTCTCAGAGGAGGCAGGCATCTTAATAAACAACGCTGAATCACCTCCCATCTACTCTAGGCTGAACTCTTGTCCTTTTTCTCCTTTGCAAAACACTTGCTTGGAAAACATGGGTTTGTGCCAGAGCTGGGCAGCCTCCAAACCCGAGTCAAATCTGCATGAATTTTTCTCACTTGAGGTTTAATAAAGATTCCCAGGGATGCCGTGGCCATATATATTGATGAATAGCAAAGTGCTCGTGAGACAGTAGGTAGGTCTACACCGGCAGCATCCAGGGTCTCTTCCTTTCACTTCAAATTTCTCATAGCCTTGAATCTGATCTTTCTTTTGCAGGTAGTCCCCTCTTCCTTGGATTCTAGTGTGTGTCTCCTTAGGGGGGAATCTGGAGTCATTTGGACCTGGGTTTGAATCTAGCATCTGATGCTTCCTACTTTTATAATTCACCGGGTGGCTAAGTGGCAAAGTTAGCTAGATCTTGGAATGAGGAACATCTGAGTTCAAATCTAGCCTCAGATCCATACTAGCTGGATCACCCATGCAAGTCACTTATCTTCCATTTGCTTCATTTCCTCACCTAGAACCTTCTAGTCTTCTTGTGGAATGGAAGGACGGTGACATAGCCCAGTGCCTGGTACATAACAGGCACAATATAAATGTTAGCTATTATTAAGTGGCTTAACCTATCTCAAGGGGACCTCAAGTTTCTTCAATTATAAAATTAAGGAATAGACTTAGATGGATTTTAAGGTCTGTTCCCAGTCTCAGAATATGCCCTTTCCCTCTCCCCATAGCTTGTAAGCTACCGGACCAGACTCTTTTACTTCTGTGTCCCTAGAATTAAACACCGACATAGTTTAGACATTGAATTAATTTTGTTGAATATAATATATTTTACTCTGGATGAAAAATCACACTAGCCAAGAGGAGGTGCTTAGGTAACACCAAGGTAGGTTTTTCTCAGAACAGCTCCAACAGATGCTCTGGGCTGAAAAATACCCCCGCCCTCTGCCTGTAATAGAGTATGACCATTTTTGCCCTATAAACTTTTTCCCTTTCGTCTTCAATCTGCATTCTTTAAATACTCAAGTTTCAAGGGAAGGTCAGAGTGGTTGAGTTTCCCAACAGCTGTTCAAACCTTGACACTTACAAAGAAAATCCTGGCTTTCTTATAAACTCCAGCATGTGACCTCAGAGCCTGATTGTTTTAATAAGCCCCTAAAGCTGGATTCTCATAGCTTGTAACTTCAACACAGGCTCCCTCTTGGATTCCAAGGCTGTGGTTTCATAAGGCAGACTTTCAATTTGCTCACAACAGGCTTATGGACAAGGATAAATCTGGGGCTATCATTTGGTTGGGGTTCCAAAAATCACTGAAGATTGAATGATAAACAAGGGAGTGAGTCTCCCATCCAGTGCTCACTTTCATAAATTCAGTGAGATATTTGCTTTCTCCTTTAATTTGGCCTGATGGGGCAGTTAGGTGTCTCAGTCGATAGAGAGCCAAGGCTGGAGATGAGTGGTGCTAGGTTCAAATCTTGCCTCACCCAAGCTGTGTGACCCTGGGCAAGTCATTTAACCCCAAATGCCTAGCCTTTACCACTCTTCTGCCTTGGAATCAATACTTAGGATCAATTCCAAGACAGAAAATAAGGCGGTGGTGGTTTTTTTTTTTTTTTTTTTTTTTTTTTTGGTTTTTTAATGATTTGATGTTATGTTGTCTGTTAAGGCCATTGCAACTAGGAATTCTGGTACCTTGAACAAATTCAATTGTAAGATGAAGTCGAGACCCTGGGGAGATATCATGCCCCAGTTGTGCCAGGAGAGTAGGTAGCTTGTCTCCCAAATGGTGGGAAAACAAAATAAAACAAAACAAAGCATTAGTTTTCAAGTCAGAGGACTTGAAATAAGACAGATTAAGACACTTCATTTATTCTCGATTTCCTCATCTCTAAGATGAGCGAATTGGGCTAGGTAGTTCTAAGTTCCTTTTCAGCTCTAAATCTATGATCATCAATCCCCAACGCTCCAGAGGCTGGGGAAGCAGTAGTGGGCAAAGGCATGTCCAGGTGAGGGGTGGGGGGAAGAAGGGAGGGGGAAAAGGTAGGTACCACAGCAAAAAGACTGGACACAGCAACCCAAGATCCAGCAAGCAAGCAAGCAGAGGCAGTTGAACTGCTTGGTTTAGGATCAGAGGTAGACAGCAAACCACATGAGCCATGGACTGAAAGAAGCATTCCCCCTCCCCAATGCCAGCACCCTGGGCCAAAGGCTAGCTCATCCTGTCTTTGGTTACAGCTCTATTCACTTGTCTTAGACTTTTCTAGCCTTGGACCTCCTATAATCCTGGCTATTGACTAAATGAGTCCTACTCATCTAACACCTAGCAGGGGTTGGCTTGTGTTGCTAATTATCTTTTGTGTATATATAACTTCTTTTTAAGCTTCTTGCTGATAGGAACAAGTCTGATCTGTCTTTACATCCCTGCCCCTCCAGGGCTTTGTATTTTGGGGATCGAGAAATAACTGCTGGCTGAGAAATATTGAATAGGAAATAACTCGAATTAGTTATCTATATTATTATATAGTAATATTATATTATTGTGTTATACTACTCAAATATTAATAATAAATATTAATAATAAAAATTTAAATAAATCAATAATATTAATTATATATGTGCTGAATATTAATATATTATTTATATTATTATCTTATTAGTAATATTAGGTATTTATATGGCTGATTAAGGTTTTAAATGTTTTTACATACATTATCTCATTTAGCTCTCGAAGAATCTTGGGGTAAAAGTACTACAGGTATCATGAAAATTCATTTTATAGATTAAACAGATGGAATGACTTGACTATGGTTACAGCTAGTACATGTCAGAGGTGGGATTGGCTCCCGGGTCTTACTTACTCCAGGTCTAAAACTTGTTTCATTCATTTTCATGAAAACAAACAAACAAACAACAACAACAACAAAACACAAACCCTCACTGGAGTGGGCAGAATGCTACCATGAGGAAAAGGACGAGAACTCTGAATGTGGCCATCGTGGTAACTATCATCCTTTGAACTTAGAATGAAAATATGAATATCTTCACCTAGAAAAAGGGTTTAGGAACCTGAACTCATTAACAATGTTGATCACAGAATTATAATAGTATGTAAGAGTTGGAAAGCACTTTTCAGATTAAGGGTTCCGGTCCCCCTCAATTTACAGATGAGATATATTAGACCCAAAGAGTTAAAGCAACACAGAAAGTTTGTTGTGGAGCTGTGATTCCCAGACTAAACACAAAAACTCATTATCTTTCCCCTAAAACCTTTCCCCCTTCCTTAGGTCCTTATTATTGTCAAGGATTCTAAAATCTTTAGTTACCCAGACATGTAAACTAGCTGACATCTTTGACTATTCATTCTCTCTAATCTCTCATTTCCAATCAGTTGCTGAATCCTATTGATTCTACCTTTGTATCATCTCTCCTATATATCTCCTTTCCTGACACCCTCCCCTCCCATCCCATGTGCTGGCCCTTATCACCTCATGACTAGACCTGTTGCAATAGCCTGCCTGCCTCAAGTCTCTTCCTGGTCAAGTTCATCCTTCACTCAATTATCAAAGGCATCACCCTAAGAAAATTGTCCTTCCCTTCCTTTCCCAAAGACATGGATCTGACCATGTTACATAACCCTATTTAATAAACTCTAATGATTCCCTATTGCCTCTGGAATAAATATAATTTTTTTCTTTTTTCTAAGTTGTTATTTATGGCTTTTGTTTTTTTCATATTCATAGTTTTCCCCAGTATTTTTCCCCTCCCTCTCTCAGAGAGCCATCCTATTTAGCTTTTTAAAAGACCAAAAAAAAAAAATGGGGGGAGGGGGAAATCAGCACATTCAATAAATACATTGAAAAAGTCTGAAAACCTGTGTGATGTGAAAAATCTGTGGACCTCCCATCTCCATGAAGATATGGGTTGGGAATGTGCTCCTCTCATCTTTCTTCTTTTGGGTCATGCTTAATCTTTATAATTTTGCCACATTCATTTTTAATTTTTTGGAGTGTGGATGTTTTTTTCCATTTCCATTACTGTAGTCATCATATATGTTATTTTCTTTGCTTATTTCAGTCTGCATCAGTTCACATAAATCTTTCAATGTTTCTGTGTATTCATTACATTCATCATTTCTTAAACAGTAATATTCCATTTACATTCATGTGCCACAATTTTTTAGCCATTCCTCAATTGATGAGCATCTATTTCATTTACAACTCTTTGCTATCACAAAAAATGCTGTTATATTTAAATATTTTGGTATATATAGGGGCTTTCTTCTTTAATGGCTTCCTTCGTGTATAATGGAACCTTTGGGGCAAAGGATATGAATATTTTAGTCACTTAGAAAAAATTTTAATTGCTTTCCAAAATGATTGTGACAATTCTTTGTCCTACCAATAATGTGTTAATATGCCTATGATCCTACAATTGCTCCAGACTATTGTCATTTTTTTGTCATCATTGCCAATTTACAAGGTATGAGGTAAAACCTCAAGGTTGTTTGATTTGCATTTTACTTATTATTAGTGAGTTGGAACATTCTTTCCTGTGGTTGTCAATATTTTGGATTTTGGGGGTCATTTCCTTAAAAACTCTTATCTTCTGTCTTAGAATTTATACTAAATATTGGTTCCAAAGCAGAAGAGAAGTAAGGGCTCAGCAATTGGGATTAAATTATTTGCCTAGGATCACACATCTAAGAAGTGTCTGAGCCCACACTTGAACCCAGGACCTACTGTTTCTGGGCCTGGATCTCTCTCTACTGTGCTACCTAGCTGCCCCAGTTGTTAATACTTTATAATTATTTTGAAAACTATAAGTTTATATACTCTTACCCTGTTAGGAATTTAAAATCCTTTATAACCTGGCCTCTTCCTACCTTTCAGATTTTCTTACCATTCTCCATGTATTCTGTGATCAAGTGTCAGTGGCCTCCTTTCTAGGTCCCTGGCTTTAAGTGAAGTGCCTGACACATAGTAGGTGCTTGATTTTTACCTTGACAAGGGTATGCCTATTTGATATTCCCGAAAACCTGGACTAACAATAACCCTTCTTGAAGGGTGATCAATATCTTTTAAAATTTCTGAGTCCCATTTAATCTAAACAGGCAGTAATGTTTGTCATCATTTTATTGATTAGAATTTGCAAAGCTAGTTTTCTTAAATTAATTTTCCCAGGTATTTACCTGTAATTGGTAAACTGCCATCAGGTAGATAGCAATGCCTCTTCTATACAGCTTCTTAGTACCAATCCTGAGGTTCCCCATAGATATGGGAAGGGATGGAAAAAATATCTTTTCCTTGGATTATTATATAAACATCCTAACTGGTCACTTGGCTTCTAATCTCCTCCCCCATCCAATTTATCCTCCTCACAACTGCAAAATATTAATAAAAACACAAATTTAACCATGTCACTTCCCTAATCAAAAATGTTCAGTGACTCATCATTTCCCTTATAATAAAATGCGAAATCTTTAGCTTAGCATCTAAAACCCTCTCCCATCTAGTTCTCATCTACTTTTCCAGACATTTCACATTATAACTCTTCTCCTTTTGGGGCATATTCATATTGTTCATATTATTGTTTCGCAAACTTGACATTATATCTCTTACCTCCATCACTTTATCCAGACTGTCACTCATGCCAGGAATGCACTCACTCCTTATGTGCACCTTGTAGAATTCCCAGCTTCCCTTGAAGCATAGTTTGGTAAGGAACTTCTAGGAATCTCTAACTTGCATCAAGGCTTAATTCGGGTGTCTTCTAGTGAAACCTGTCCCATCCCTCACCTGGTTATGAAGGCTCTCTCTCTTCAAATAACCTGGCATTTTATATATATTATATGCCCATTAGCATGGAAGCTATTTGAGTCCAGAGAAAGTTGCTTTTTTGGTCTCTGTATGCCCGCTGACCAAAGTACCTTAGACAGAATAGGGATGTAATATATGTTTAATGGTGGCATAGTGGACAAAGAATTATGGACCTGGACTCAAGAAGACCTGAGTTCAAATCTGCCCTCAGATACTTACTAGCTATGTGATCTGAGGCAAGTCACTTAACTTTTGTTTGCCTCAGTTTCCTCATGTGTAAAATGGGGATAATAATAGTGCTTGCCTCAGAGGATTGTTGTGAGAATCAAATGAGATGATAACTGTAAAGTGCTTTAGACAGCATATGGCATATAGTAAGTGCTAGGTAAATGTTAGCTATTCTTAGTGAATTAAGTTGAATATGAGAGTGATGTACTATGAAAGGAAAAAAGAAGGATCATGTGAAGGATTCATAATAGAAACATATTTAGTAGATCTTTATTTCTGGGGTCATAGATCTATGTGTTATAAGGAAGGGAAGGATGTAATATAGTCATGTCACCTGATATGTGTGTGTATACTTATTGATCTTATTGCTATACTATGAGAATTCATTGACAGACACTCCCTCTGATCAACGAGGATTTAGATAACATCTTTTTTCTCCTTTGTGAAAAATCAGAAGATTGAGGCCATGTAATGCTTGGATATCCAACATTTATTTTCCACTGGTCTCCTTGTTGAAGTCACATTTTATAGAGACTCTTAACATCCCCCAAAATATTTTCCAACATGGATCTGGATTCCTGCTTTAAACAAAAAAACAGTTAGGAAATAACACGGTTTTGCTCTAATTCTCCCTGATTCACCCATATTCTCAGGCTGTCCTGAGAATAAATAGGAAAGAAACCAAGGGTCACATTACGTTTCTCTGTATCCTCAGCTCTAAGAAGAGTGCCTTGCAAAGTAAATGCTTTTTAAATGTTTGCTATCTGGTTAAGTCATTGAAATCTATCTCTGGAACTTGACCATCCCACATGGACAGCTGGGTGCAATTGACTCCCATATCAGGGATAAGAACTATGTTCTCCTTGTTCTGCTTATTTTACTCTGCATCAGTTCATGTAGGTCTTTTCAGTTTTTTCTGAAATCATCCTTTTCATCATTTCTTACAACATAATAATATTCTATCACCAGCATATACCACAATTTGTTCAGCCATTTTCAGTTGATGGACATCCTTTCAGTTTCTAGTTCTTTGCCACCCCAAAAGAGCAGTTATACATATTTTTACACAAGTAGGTCCTCCCCACATTTTTTTATCTCTTTGGGATACAGACCTTGTAGTGGTATTACTGGATCAAAGGGTATGCATTGTTTTATATCCCCATATTTTTAATAAAATCTATCTTAATAAATAATTATTAACTCAATGATTGACACCTTCCCCTCATTATTCCTCTCATTACTACTTCTCAATGTCACCTAGTAATTATTTCTGCAGATACTAAGCAATTGAGCTCTTTGAAGGCCCAGAAAAGAAAGTCCTTATCACCAACGTCCCTCCTGTAAAATAATCATTGGTTCAACCTCAGAAACACATATATTCTTATCAGTGGAAATGATATTTAAAAAGATCTATTACAACATGCTTTGCTCCTATATCCTAAAGACCACCAAGCTTTCCAATTTGTACTATAGCCGAACTCTACTAAAGATGTGATCTCCCCCTACTAAAATGTGAGCTCCATTAGAGCAGGGACCATATCTATTGGATTTCATACAGTGCTTTGAACATAATAAGCACTTAATGTATTTTTTAATTCATTCACTCATTAATTCATTCATAGAAGGTAAAGTAAGTCCCACGTTCATACTTCTTAGCACAACCAAAAGGGTACTGATCTATCTGAAGTGCTTCAGTAATGCCTACATTCACTGGTGCCAGCAGAACCTTCTGTTTTAGTCTGTTTTGGGATTTTGAGGGAGATTTGTAAAGGATCACACTTAGCTGACCTATAGTTTATCTAGTGCAATGGGTTGCCCAGATTCCAAAGGATCAAAAAATTCATTTAATAAAAATATAGTCAAATACTTACAAGTAAAAGCAATTCCTGAGGGGGTCAAACAAATACTAAAAATGTATTCAAATATTCACAAGTGTAAAGGGGAAAAATTAGGGTTTAGTTGGATGAATATGAAAAGGTTTGGCAGCTTAAAGATGCAATTTGGGCATACAATCTCTAAAAAGTTCACCAACACTGCCCTAGACCTAGTGACGATGGCTCCCTAGGGACAGTGAGATGAAAAACATTGACAAAGAAGTGTCAATAATTGTGACATCCTGATGACTAATTACATAAGACAGATACCTCATCTATATATAAAAGAAAATTGATTGAAACAGTTGAAGTTATAGGCAAGGCAGCACAAATTTGACAAAGGAGAGTTAATCCTGTCTTCACAATCTACTGAGACACTAAGTAGGGGTACTTAAATTATTGTTAACCAATGTGTTAACTCAAAATAGAAAAAGGGAATAATGAATTCCCTTTCATAAGTGTAAACTCAAAGAGAACAAAGACAGAGAGGGAAGAAGTGCTTCCATTGGGCTATTGGGCAGAGAAGTGCGTGATTTTGAGAAATGTCCTCAGATACATGTAGAGAGGGAGAAGGGAACAGCCCCCTCCAGCATGCTCCAGCATATGTGCCATAGGTTTGCCAACACAATCTACCTTGTTAGGAGATGCTGTGAAATCATTTAATATCCTTGTAAAAATAGAAATAATAATAATTACCCTCCTCATGATATTAAAGGTTTAGGAGCCTGAGGGTCATAGATGGAAACTCTTTGATGACCTTTCTCATAGGAGAAAGGGGAAGGAAATAAGTTTTTCTATAGTACCTATAATGTGCAACTACGGTTCCATATAATCTTTACAATAACCCTGTAAAATCAGTGATATTATTTCCATTTTACAGATGAGGCAGGCAGAGGTTAAGTCACTTGCCCAAGTTCATACAACAACAAAGGTGAGATTTGAACCTAGATCTTCCTGGTCCCAAAGCTCTTCTCTATCCATTTCACCATATCTCTCATAAAGAGACAGAATTTTTCTAATTCAATTCACTTCAATTCAACAAGTATATAGAAATATGTGATAGTGACTATCCTGGTGCCCCACTGCCTGAGAGCCAGGTATGTTACTTTTCACTCCTCCTCCAGGACTCTCCTATATCCTTAAGTTGGATCAGGCATATACATAGATTCTGTCATTGGCTCCAGACTCACCAATGGTGTTTTCCAAGTTTTAAGGGTCCCTGTAACCCATTTAACTACTTAACATCAGATTTTTCAAAGGAATATTTGCTTCAAACTGTTTCATTTTCAAAAAGGACCAATAACATTATAGAATAATGTCTTAATTCATATAAGAATTGGATTTAAGTAAGGCAGAATAGTACAAAGGCGTCAGCCTCACCCTCTCTTTTAGAATCATACAAAACCAATAGCAAGACAAAAATCAAGATAACTGGTGATGGTCTGGGATGTAGTGGTGTCTTCAATGTCTGACCATGCTCTAAGCCAGTGGTTCCCAAACTTTTTTGGCCTACCGCCCCCTTTCCAGAAAAAATATTACTTAGTGCCCTGGAAATTAATTTTTTAATTTTAATAGCAATTAATAAGAAAGATAAATGCACCTGTGGCCATCACCACCTCTCTGGATCGATGAAGCACCCACCAGGGGGCGGTGGCTCCCACTTTAGAATCACTGCTCTAAGCACTCCATAGCACCTGCTTCTGCTATCTTCATGGCCATTGGAACAAATTGTTCTCATCTGTTCATTCCTTCACTCTTTCTGGATCTAACAGGAAAGAGAGAGTGAGAATGTCCCATTATGGTATTTTAAAGGCACATCCTTTTTTGGCCTATGTAACCATTTGATAGAGAATGTTCCCAAAATATATATCGTGGAAATATAAAATGTTTTCTCCCAGAAGCTGGCCCCTCACCTCTCCCACATGGGTGTTTCCATATTAAGTAGTCTGGGCATGTGTAAAACCTTACCTATATAAGTGTATATAAAATATAGAGAGTGTAATATTGAATATTTGTTAGTTTTGCTGGCAAGAGAATACTAACAACTGGGTAGAATCAAGAAAAGTCTCATAGAAGACTACACTTGGTCTGGGCTGAGCTTGATTCAGGATAGTCTATTGGCAAATTATGTTTGATAATTGAATGAAACGAGAAACTGTTGATCCACAGTTAACAAAAAGGGATTTATTTAACCCTTGTAGGAGGATATTTATGCAAGCCAAATGAAGCTTCCCTTTCTCTCAGTTGTCCATTATAGTCCCCTAGCCACATATCAAATGGCACCTGGAATTCCTAGTGATATTTTATCCTCAGACAATCAGGAATCAAATCAGAGGAAAACACTAACATTGGGGGTAGGAGATAAGAGGAAAGAGGATATTATTTCCACCTCAGCACCTCACTCAGCTTATACTTTCAAAGAAGCTAGGAATTTTTCTGGGTGAAAGTAAGGAGGAAAAGCATTCTAGGCATTGAGAGACTGCAAAATCATGAAGGTGGGAGAGAAATGAAATGTATAGAAAAACCAAGTGGGAACCAAAGGGTTTGTCTATGATATCAAGGTCACAAGGGAGAATCAGGTATAATCAATTAGAAAAAATAGGTAGGAACCAAATTCGAAGGGCTTTAAATTCCAGACAATCAATCGATCAGCAAACAGTTGTTCAGCATTTATAATGTGCTGACAATTGAAGTAAGCATAAATGTAGGAGTTATTATTTTATTCTAGAGGTAATAGGGATCAAATCAAGCTTTTTCAGCGGTGGAGTGACAAGGACAGATCTGTCCCTTAGAAATGCCAATTTGGGGGGCAGCTGGGTGGCTCAGTGGGATGAGAGTCAGGCCCAGAGATGGGAGGTCCTGGGTTCAAATCTGGCCTCAGACACTTCCCAACTGTGTAACCCTGGGCAAAGTCTAACCCAGGGTCACATGACAAGTGAGATCAAATTTGAATTCAAGTTTTCATGTCTCCAAGTCCATCATTCTATCTACTGAGCCACTTTGCTGACTTTCTAGTGTACTTGTAAGTATATATAGCATAAATAAGAGGAAAATAAATGTAAATATATACAAGGTAGTTTGAGAGGAACGGCAGTTGGAACAAAGTCAGGAAAGATTTCATGAAGAAAAAGATGTTTGAACTGCATCTTAAAAATGGGAATCTTGTGTCTTTTTAAAATAGTTTTTACAGGAACAGCTAGGTGGCTCAGTGGATAGAGAGTCAGACCTGGAGATGAGAAGTCCTGGGTTCAAATGTGGCCTCAGACACCTCCTAGCTGTGTGACTCTGGATAAGTCACTTAATCCCAATTGCCTAGACTTCACTGCTCTTCTTGCCTTGGAATAGATACTTGGTATTAATTCTTAAAAGGTAAGGGTTAAAAAAAGTGAACACATTTAAAATCACACTAGATAACATAAAATACTTAGGAATCTATCTACCAAAGCAAACACAGGAATTATACAAAAACAACTACAAAACACTTTCCAAACAATTAAAACTAGATCTAAACAATTGGAAAAACATTGATTGCTCATGGGTAGGATGAGCTAACATAATAAAAATGACAACTCTACCCAAATTAATTTACCTATTTAGCACCATACCTATCAAGCTACCAAAAAACTTCTTTACTGAATTAGAAAAACTATAACAAATTTCATTTGGAATAACAAAAGATCAAGAATATCAAGGGAAATAATGAAAAAAAATGTGAAGGAAGGGAGCCTAGCAGTGCCAGATATTAAACTATACTATAAAGCAGCAGTCATCAAAACGGTATGGTACTGGCTAAGAGACAGAAGGGAGGATCAGTGGAATAGACTTGGGGTAAATGACATCAGCAAGACAGTGTATGATAAACCCAAAGAGCCCAATTTTGGGGACAAAAATCCACTATTTGACAAAAACTGTTGGGAAATTTGGAAAACAATATGGGAGAGATTAGATTTAGATCAACATCTCACACCCTACACCAAGATAAATTCAGAATGGGTGAATGACTTGAATATAAAGAGGGAAAATATAAATAAGTTAAGTGAACACAGAACAGTATACTTGTCAGATCTCTGGGAAAGAAAATATTTTAAAACCAAGGAAGAGTTAGAGAAAATTACAAAAGGTAAAATAAATTATTTTGATTATATAAAACTAAAAAGCTTTTGTACAAACCAAAACAATGTAGCCAAGATCAGAAGGGAAACAACAAATTGGGAAAAAATCTTTATAACAAAAAACTCTGACAGAGGTCTAATTACTCAAATATACAAGGAGTTAAATCAATTGTATAAAAAATCAAGCCATTCCCCAATTGATAAATGGGCAAGAGACATGAATAGGCAATTTTCAGATAAAGAAATCAAAAGTATCAATAAGCACATGAGAAAGTGTTCTAAATCTCTAATAATTAGAGAAATGCAAATCAAAACAACTCTGAGGTATCACCTCACACCTAGTAGAATGGCTAAAATGAAAGAAGGGGAGAGTAATGAATGTTGGAGAGGATGTGGACAAATTGGAACATTAATGCATTGCTGGTGGAGTTGTGAACTGATCCAACCATTCTGGCTGGCAATTTGGAACTATGCTCAAAGGGCTATAAAAGAATGCCAGCCCTTTGATCCAGCCATACCATTGTTGGGTTTGTACCCCCAAAGAGATCGTAGATAAACAGACTTGCACGAAAATATTTATAGCCGCGCTTTTCATGGTGGCAAAAAATTGGAAAATGAGGGCATGCCCTTCAATTGGGGAATGGCTGAACAAATTGTGGTATATGCTGGTGATGGAATACTATTGTGCTAAAAGGAATAATAAACTGGAGGAATTCCATGCAAATTGGAGAGACCTCCAGGAACTGATGCAGAGCAAAAGGAGCAGAGCCAGAAGAACATTGTACACAGAGACTGATATACTGTGGTGAAATAGAATGTAATGGACCTCTGTACCAGCAGCAATGCAATGACCCAGGACTATTCTGAAGGATATATGGAAAAGAACACTACCTACATTCAGAGGAAGAACTGCAGGAGAGGAAACACAGAAGAAAATCAACTGCTTGAATACACGGGTTGATGAGGACATGATTGGGGATCGAAAGTACCACACCAATGCAACTATCGACAATTTAGAAATAGGTCTTGATTAATGACACATGTTAAAACCAGTGGAAATGCATATCGGCCAGGGGAGGGGAGGGAAGGTCAGGGGGTGAAGGGGAAAGTAAGAGCATAAGTCATGTAACAATATTAACTTTTCTAAAATATAAATATTAATAAATGTTTTAAAAAAAGAANTGAATACACGGGTTGATGAGGACATGATTGGGGATCGAAAGTACCACACCAATGCAACTATCAACAATTTGGAAATAGGTCTTGATTAATGACACATGTTAAAACCAGTGGAAATGCATATCGGCCAGGGGAGGGGGGGTGAAGGGGAAAGTAAGAGCATAATCATGTAACCATGTTAACTTTTCTAAATATTAATAAATGTTTATTAAAAAAAAGTGAACACAGTGCTGATAGAATGAAAAGGAGGAGAGATTAGAGGACTGTAATTGTGAATTAATCAACTATAGGGTACTAAACTCAAGTGTTTGGAAATCATTGGTATAGATTGTAGCAAAAGAGATTCCTCAGAAATTATAGTCTCACAGGGCAACATTCACAAAGGAAAATAACTAATGGGGTTGATCAGAAGACATGCAATGAAAACTCCCCAAATCCCTTGATTTGATGCTTGAGTTTTGGTAAATTACCTTAAAATGTAGTTGCTTATCTCATTTATGTAGCACCATAGTGTGGACATGGGGAGAATCCCATCTTGGTTAGCCTGGGGATCTCTCAAAAGTCATACTGCAGGAAAATGTGAGAAAGTCCCACAAAGGTGGAAATTGGATTTTGGAAGCTAGGTCCAAGGTTATCATTTCATTTTTGAGCTGTGAATAAAATGGAGGCAGATGTCAAGGAGAGTTATCTCAGGCTTCACCCCTTCCTTGAGCCATCTGTGTGCCTGCCACCTCCAGTATCAATGCATTCGAGCTCGTTTTTGTTTTAAAATGGAAAACTCCATTTAAAACAAATCATGAGATATTTCATTCTATTCAAAGAGCTGGCTTTAAACAAAAATATTTACCGCAGCTATTTTTGTGGTAGCAAAAAAACTAGAAACCAAAGGGATGCCCATCAATTGGAGAATGGCTGAACAAGCTGTAGTATATGCTTGTAATAGAATATTACTGTGCCATAAGAAATGGCACCAAATGATCACCAAAAAAAAATCCCCCAAATAAACCTGGAAAGAGGAGCTTCTATGAAGTGATGCAAAGTGAAGTGAGCAGGACCAGGAGAATGTTGTACACAGTAACAACAAAAATGTATGATGATCAGCTGTGAATGACTGAATTATCATCAGAACATAGATTGCCAAATGTCAGAAAACAGATACTAAAAATTGTATTGACATGTAATCCAGAAAAAATTAAAAATTTATAATACCAATTTAAGAAAAAGAATTGGTTTTAATCTGGCAGGGTTGATAAATTACACAGTTTAGGGAGCCAGCTGGATCTCCGATAAGTCATTTTTTTGGTATAAATAAGCACATTAACTTTGTATCTTCTTATCATTCATAATGCCTAATGAACAACAATTAGAGCAATAAACAATTTTTTTTGCACCCAAGACAAATGTTACAAACCACATATGGTATAAGTAGCACTGGTGTGCTCTCAAGGGAGGAGGAGTGGAGACAAGAAATTGCCCTGAACAGGAGCAGGCAGCATGGAGGAACCATCAACATGGGGTTCCTCCTAGAGAGGTTGGGAGAGTATAGGGAGTATTAAAGTGGAAAGAAAGGCAGGATGGAAAATTTCAATGCAGTTTACTGATTTGTGACTTCCTGTTTTAATTACCTCACTGATTAGGTGCCCATTGACTTTGTTTCTACATTGCTAGAAGCCTTCTTCTATAGTGGAAAGAGTATTCATTTGGATTTGGAAGACCTGTGTTCAAATTCTTTTTTCCTTTAGGCCTTGGTCATGAATCCTTTTTAACTTTATCTTGGTAAGTGGTATAAGATATTTATCTACACCTAGTTTTTGCCAGACTGCTTTCCAGTTTCCCAAACATTTTATACCAAATAGTGAGATTTTATCCTCAAAACTTAAATCTTTATGTTCATCAAACAAAAGGTTACTATAATAATTTACTACTATGTACTATCTACATATTCTATTTCACTGATATGCCATTCTATTTCTTAGATAGTACCTGAAAAATTTAATAATAACCACTTTATATTACAGTTTAAGATCTAGTCTTGTTAGACCTCTCCCTTTATATTTTTTCATTAATTCATTGATAATCTTTATATCTTATTTTTTTTAATTTTTATTATTTTTTTCTAGCTCAATAAAATATTTTTAACAGTTTAATTGGAATATCACTGAATGCATAAATTAGTCTGGGTAGAATTATTATTTTTATTATATTGATTCAGCATACCCATGAATAATTAATATTTCTCCAATTACTTAAGTCTGAATTTGTTTGTATAAAATGTATTTTGTGGGGGCAGCTGGGTGGTTCAGTGGATTAAGAGTCAGGCCTAGAGATGGGAGGTCCTGGTTCAAATCTGGACTCAGACACTTCCTAGCTATGTGACCCTGAGCAAGTCATTTAATTCCCAATGCCTAGCCCCTAACCAGTCTTCTGCCTTGGAACCAGTACACAATATTGATTCCAAGACAGAAGGTAAGTGTCGTTTTTTTTAAAGTATTTTGTAATTATGGACATATAGTTACTGGGCTTGTCTTGGCAAGTCTGCTCTCAGTTTTTTATATTGCCTATACTTATTTTAAATGAAATATCTTTTACTGTTTCTTCTTGCAAGGCTTTGTTAGTGATATATAAAAATGCTAATGATTTCTGTGGGCTTATTTTACATCATTCTACTTTACTAAAATTATTAATTGTTTCACCTAATTTCTTAGCCAAATGTCTAGGATTTTCTATGTATGCCATCATATTATCTACAAAAAGAGAGAGTTTTATTTCCTCATTGTCCATTCTGATTCTTTCAATTTATTTTTCTTTTCTTACTGCTATTGCTTTTTTTTCTGGTACAATATAGTATAATAGTACAATTTCTAGTACAATATTGAATGATAATGGGCATCCTTGTTTTACTCCTGCTCTTACTGGGAAGGTTTCTAACTTATCCCCACTACAGATACTGCTTGTCTATGGTTTTAAGCAGATACTTTTTATCATTTTAAGGAAAAGTCTATTTATATTTATGTTTTCATGTATTTTTTATGGGAATGTGTGCTGCATTTTGTGAAAAGATTTCTCTGCATCTGTTGACATCATAATAGCTTTGTTGCATTTCTTCTCTTTTGAGAAGGCAACGATATCTTCCAAGGCTTATGGCAACTTCCACATTGGTCTAACTCAGGGTACAATGATAATATCCATCTCAAAGCCTGCCCAAGAATCTGGGCCTAAGCTTCTGGGGACATGGCCAACTTTGAGGTTGAATGAACACTCTCCTACTCTAATCCTTTTACTGTACATGGCCTTGTTCCTTCTCTCTTTCTTTCTGGCAAGATGATCAGTATCTTCAAAAACTATGTCAGGAAATGGATAAACAATTGTATATAAGACATAAGGGAATATCATTATGCTATAAGAAATGACAAATATGTGAAATTCAGAGAAATTTAAGAAGACACATGCAATATGATGTAAAGTGAAGAAAGCAGAATATACACAATAAAATAATATAAATGATAACTCTGAAAAGCAGTGAAATTGCAATGAATTCCAGTAAGCCATATTGGACTAAAAGAACTGATAAGGAAAGATCTCTATCCTCAAATTATCAATATTGAGACTATGAATGGGAAATGTGGTACATATTATCACAGCATCATAGATTTAGGGTTGAAATGAATCTTTGAGGTTCTGTAGTCCAGGAATTCTTTTTCTGTGTGTCTTTGATCCCTTTAGCATTCTAATGTAGACTTTCTCAGAATAATTTTTAAAAGTTCATGAGTGATTGGAGAGGGGAAGGGAATAAGCATTTATATAGCACCTACTATAAATGAGATACTATGCTAAGCAGTTTACAAATATTATTTCATTTAATTCTAACAACAAGCCTAGGAAGTAAATGTGGAAAACATTAGATTTCAGATAGAAGTTAGGAAAAATAAAGTTATGATGTTTTTTCTCCCATTCAGGTTCAAAGTCTTCTTGATCTATTCACAGACCATTTACTAAGGATTTTAATTCTAGTCCAACCCCCTAATTATATAGATAACAAAACCGAGGTCAGCAAAGGTCAAATAACCTCCTCGTGGTCATACAGATAGAAAGTGACAGAGCCAAGATTCAAACTCAGGTCCTCAAACTTGATCTCTAGAATCAGTCATTGCATCTGGACTAACTTTTTGCTTAAATTTTTTTTGTTACAAGGAAGAAAGGGTCCATGGGGGAGTTAAGGGGAGGATTAGGAATAAGGTACTTTGGGGGAAATTACTACAGTGTAAAAATAAAAGGCAACAATGAAACATTTTTTCAGTGTTTGAAATCCAGTGGTCTGTACTCACTTTCTAAATGTTTCTCCTTCCCAGTTACCTCTCTAGGAAAGTCTCTACCCCATCCAAAAGAAAAACAAACCAGTGACCAGTATGGCCAGCAGTCTCTACTCCATCCAAAAGAAAAACAAACCAGTGACAAGCATGGCCAGCATTTATAATATCTTCCCTCTAGAATAATCCACCACTGCCCAAAGATTCCTATTCAATCTGAAGAATCTCTTCAATTTTGTCTTCATCTCTGTCTAGTAGTATCTCCAAAACCAGTAATGCTTTATGTGAGCCTGCCAATCAAGCCTCACTTTGCCTATATGCATTTTCCCTGCACTGGTCCTAACTGTGCTCTCTGGGTTCATTCAAAAAGAGTCTAATTCTTCCTCTGAATGACAGCTCTTTAACAAATGACAATCTGTTTCCCCAAACTTATAGAGAGCAATCATGCAAGATTTCTTTTCTCTAGATTTTTCTAAACTTCTCACATGGCACGATCCTCTTACATGGTCTGATCCTCAGCCCAATCCCCATCCTGGTTACTCTCATCTGGATGCCTCCAACTTGACAAGGTCCTTCTTGATCTGGGTCACTCAGAACTGTGCACAAAACTCCAGGTGATTTGTCCAGAGAGAGGTATATCAGAACTATCACCTCCTTGATTTTGACACCTAAGCTGCTGTTAAGATTTTTAGCTACCATTTTTGCACTAGATTAAAATCCTAAGACTGTTTCCTTCCCTATATTCCTCTAATTCCACCAGTTGCCACTATCTCCCTGTGATTTTCTTTTACTATCTCTTCAGCCCTCCAACTGATACCATTTTTTCCTTTGTCAGTAGAAAGGAAAGGAGAAAGAAAGGGAGATCTCAGCGTGAAGTGTGGCTGTAATTACATCTATTAAGGACCAATATGCTCTAGGATCTTATTGTATCCATGGAGGCCCTAACACACCTTTTAAAAAATTATTCATTCTCACAGCTTTCATATATAGTCTAATGGCATATAAGAGCCTAAGATTGGGGGCAGAAAGAGATGAAGGGAAAATGATGAGCTCAGAATAATTTTCCAATCCTTTATCCCTACTTACTGCACCGTCAAAAAAAAAGTGTCATCTTTTTGGAAAAGGGTATAAGATTTTTCAGCAGAAAAATAGATTCAGAAATGAAAAATAAAAGCTTTTTCCTGAATATGAATATGGACGCAAACCTTTTATCTTTCATTCTCCCTCCTGCAAATAATCCAAAGCAAAATTCAAAAGTGATTATTGCCAAGGAGATGCCACCCCTGGAGCACTGCAGTGAGGGCTCAGGATTTTAAAACTTAGTGTTTATGACAAGAGCTCCAGACCCAGGCTGCTTTTGTCCACAGTAATGAAAATTTGTCTAGCTCTGTAAGTACAGCAAAGTACTGTACTTTGATCCTACAAGTGAATCCAATAGGAATTATTATGACCATTTTACAAAGGAGGAGAGAGAATAAGTAATTTTTTATGGTCTTTTAACCTAAGGTTAGAGGCAAGATTGGAAAGGGTTAAAGTGGGGTTTTGACTAAATAAGAGAGTTATAAATTCAATGTTGTGGTCACCAAGTAAAAAATATTATCCCTAAGCCAGAAAAACAAACAAAAAAAACCTGTTAGCAGCTTTTATTTTTAATGAGGAAGAGAAAGAGTTGAAGTATGAAATGTAGGAGGGAAAAAGGTAAGAAGTTGCCTAGCCTACCCTAAGTGCTGATCTGATGAAATTCAGCTCAATCCCTGACAAAATTCTAATCTCTGCATGTTAAGTCTGAGTCACTCACCAGCAAGCCAATGCAGGATCCAAGGAAAAAAGTCTCTCTACAGAACTCATGTTGAAGGGAATGTCCCACTAAAGCACCAAGGAGCAGAGAGGGGCTTCTTGAAGAGCTACCAAGGCAGGAATCTCTCTAAGTCCAGGCGGTGTTTTCCACCAAGAAGTCTCCTCCAAAGCCAAAGAGGAGTCTTTGCGACCAATCTTTCCAAAAATCAGGAGGGGAATGAATGCTAGACCATGTTAGTCTTTTTTTTTTTATACCTCTTTTTTCTACATCACTTCCTGTCACTCCTCCTTCTTCAAAGAAACCAATGGCAGTTTTTCAATTTGCCTAGCACTGCCCAAGGGAGGTTTGGTGGGGGAGCAGTGACCTTTGGAGTTGTCATTTACTCTAATAAGTGACTTGTGAACTCTCATACTTAATGATAATTAGGGGTACTTTAAGTTCTTGATTTGATTAGCTAAAAATAGACAAGGGGTGAGTTAATCCTATCTTCACAGAACCCAGATCTTTCCTGACACTGAGTCCTTATCTTGCAATTTGCTAACAAAGTACAGAGGTAGTTGGTGGCACAGTGGACAGAGTGTCAGACCTTGAAGTCAGGAAGACCCATTTTCCCGAGTTCAAATCTGACCTCAGATACTTATTAACTATGTGACCCTGGGTAAGTCACTTTAAGTCTCAGTTTTCTAATCTATAAAATGTGCTAGAGAAGCAAACCACTCCAGGATCTTTGCCAAAACAAAACAAAACAAAACAAAAAAACAACAACAAAAAACCAAATGGTATCACAGAGTCACACATGACTGAAATGACTGAATAACAACACAATAAAAATTCAATTTGGATTCTTTTTCACTACATAAATAAACCTACCAACAAGACTATCTACAGGCAAAATTGTGGAATTAATTTTTTTTTCTAGAAGTAAGGAACCTTGCTAGGTGCTATGTAGATATATAAAATGTAGGATAGCATCTTCCCTCAAGATTTTGCATTCTTTTTAGAAACACAGACCTACTTGGAAAGACAACTAAGAATATAAGGCAATATATATTAGAAGATTGTTAAAATAGTATTAGAAAAGCAAAAGCAAAAAAAATCATGTTTAAGAGTCAAGAAATCTGAATTTAGGTCTCATTTTTGCCACTCCTTAAGAAAAGCCAGGGGTGCAGACGGGTAACTCAGTGGATTGAGACCCAGGCCTAGAGAAGGGAGGTCCTAGGTTCAAATCTGGCCTCAGACACTTCCCAGTTGTGTGACCCTGGGCAAGTCACTTGACCCCCATTGCCTAGCCCTTACCACTCTTCTGCCTTGGAGCCAATACACAGTATTGACTCTAAGACAGAAGGTAAGGGTTTAAAAAAAAAAAAAAGGAAAAAAAAGAAAAGCCAGAATTTATGTGGCTCTTTAAGGTGTGCAACAAATATCGTTGCATTTTAATACCAACCCTGGGAGGTAAGTGCTATTATCAGCACACTTTCATAGAACTGAGGCATAGAGAGACTGACTCATCCAATATCATTCAACCATTAGTAAGTGGCTAAGGACAGATTTGAACTCAGTACTTCCTGACTCTAAATTGCTGTTCAGTTGTTCAATCATGTCCAACTCTTCATGACCCCATGGAACATGGGGTTTTCTTGGCAAGGATACTGGAGTGGATTGCCATTTCCTTCTCTAGAAGATCCAAAGGATTTTTTATTTTTTGGTCAGGCAATCAGAGGTGAAGTGACTTACCTAGGGTCACAAGCTAGAAAGCTTCTGAAACTGGATTTGAATTCAGCTTTCCTGAATCCATGCCCAGTGCTCTTAACCACTGAGCCACAGCTGCCTTTATTTACCATTAGAAAAAAAGCTCCTTAAGGGCAGGGTCTGTTTCATTTTTGTCCTTGTATGCTCAGTATCTCTCACAGAGCCTGGCACCAGATGAGAACTTAATAATTGCTAATTAGTAGATTTTGTTATATGACCATTATCCAATCATTTCACCTCACTGAGCCTTAGTCTCCTCATTTTTAAAGCAAATGGATTAGAAGAGCTGTACAAAGGACTTGTACCTCTAATATTCTGGGTCTCTTCAGTTCCTTTTCTATGCCTGTTAGGGCACTCCCTTTTGACTCCTGTGTCTTGATCTCTACCCAGCCCTATCCATCCTCAAAACATGCCTTCCAGGAAAGAATTTGACAATTAAAATAGCTTCAATTTGTATAACCTTTTTTAGATTCCAAGACATTTAAACAGCTGTTATGAATATGCACAATACAGATTAATTATTTCCAGTTTTATTGACCTGTCCTGCAATGATTTTTGTTTATAATAATGTCTGTTAGGATCTAGACCCATTTACAGTTTAAGGGATGATGTGGCCAACTTAAAGTGCTGAGGCTATTTTTAGGTATTTTTATACCCTGGGTTATTTTTGTTTGGTGGGGGGAGCTGGGAGTGGGAGGGAAGACAAGGTTAGTAGGTGGCGTATGGTGCCTGTTTGCTTGGATTAGGCATGGAGTGTCAGAAGGCCTCCTCCTCCCCAATATTGCATAATAATTAAAGATCTGTTGGGACTAATTCCTCTTATTCTGTGGACCCAAAATTCACTAAGGGAGAGTTGATAAAACATTGGGTAGAAATTTCAGAGAGGCAAATGTAAGTTTAATACAAAGAAAAACCTATAAATAATAAAATAAGAGAAATTACAAATACATAGTGCTATTCACAAGAGGAATGGACTGCCTCATAAAGATAAGGGTCCCTATGGGCAGCTAGGAGCTCAGTAGATTGAGAGTCAGGCCTAGAGATAGGAGGTTCTGGGTTCAAATTCCCCTTCCTGGGGAAGTCACTTAACTCCCATTGCCTAGCCCTTACCACTCTTCTGCCTTAAAATCAAATTTCTGTAGGATTTAGAACTGGAAGGAATCTTGGAAGCCATCTAATCCAATCCTCTCATTATATATAGGAGGAAGTTCAGTCCCAAGGAAGTAAACTAACTTGTCCAAGATCCCACAGGTTGTATATGATGAGGCAGGATTTGAACTCAAAACCAATACTTTATACTACTTCTACTCAGTTATTGTAGTGTCACAGAGCCACATTTGCAAAGTAGCATTAGCCAATAGAGTACCAAATGGTATATTAGATGGAGTTGTTGTTGGGCCAAATGTCACAAGTGAAGGCAAAAAGCTCTTATCCTTACTGCTTCTTTGGTATGGAATTGGGTAACCAGCAAAATGTATCATTGCTGGCAAACCCTCTCCCTCAGGTCCACACAGATACACAACTGAACACAAATGAAGAAGAATATGAGCCAAATATCTATTTCTTCAAGTAGACAGATCAAAGAAGCAAATGAGCCATAGAATTATTCAATATTGGTAGAAAAACCCCTTAGAAAAACACTTAAGTCAACCTGTCCTCCCACCTTCTGCCTCTTTCTTGGCTTTTCTCTCCCTCTTCTCTTAGTCTCAAATTTCTACAACAGCCACTTTCCTTACAGTTTCAATTTCATTCTTATTCCGATCTGGAGGTAAATCTATCACATATGCTTAGGGAGTCACAGTGTTCCAGGCAAGAAAAAAAAAAGGACAGAAAATAAATTATTTAAAAGGCCTTCATTAGGCTACCGGGTGTTTATGACATCCATTATTTATTTTATAAAGAAAGATGTTATTTTAATTTATGTGGTTAACTCAAGGATGACCTGACACCAATCCCAGAAGAATGCATAGATAATCTTAAGTGTGGGAGAAGCTCAATAGTGGTCCCAAAGACAAATACTGAGGGTCTAGGGCAAGCCACTCTCAGTGCCTCAGGCAGCTCTAAATCTAATTACAGACTAGCTGTCAATCTATAAATGCCAGAGAAAGCTCCCCTAGAGTCAACTCCAACAACTGGACAGTGGATTGTTAAATTTTTTTGTGAACATTTTCACCTTGGAAATTAGCAAATGCTTTCAATCAGGGCTTAATCTATTATTTTGTTGATCTTCAAGACTAAGGAAAGTAATGGAGAAAATGTTAATAATAAAGCTTAACTGTAAAAGTGTGTTGCTCCCACTCACCCTGCCCCTCTCCCCCCAGCTCAATTGGTTGTTAAACATTTACCAATACGCCACTGAAGCTTCTATACTAGGGACTTACTTCCCCAACATGGTCAGGTCCTGCCCCCCAAAATCACAAAGAACAGATAATTCAAATATGACTTTTTACTCTAGAATGCATTTGAAAAAAAATAAAACCCTTACCTTCCATCTTAGATTCAAGACTGTGTATTGGTTCCAAGGCAAAAGAGCAATAAGGGCTAGGCAATGAGGATTAAGTGACTTGTCCAGAGTTGCACAGATAGGAAGTGTCTGAAGCCAAATTTGAACCCAGAACCTCTGGTCTCCAGGCCTGGCTTTCAACTCACTGAGCCACTCCCTCTAAAGTACATTTTTGTTTTCATGCTTGAATAGGGATGTGTCTGTCCCTTTAGAATGTAAACTCTTTGTTAATAGGCATATTTCATTCATTGTATTTGTATCTTACTTGTACCATACTTAAACAAGATTGTTGATTGATTAATTGATCAATCCTCCACATAGTTGACAAACTGAGATCCCTAAAACATGGATTCTGAGTTCATTTCCCCTACTCAAAAATTTCAATGACTCCTCATTGTCTATAGGATAAAAATAAAAATCCTCATCCTGGCATTTAGAGCCCATCACCATCTGGCTCCCACCTTCCTTTTCAGTCTTAACTCATGGTCCTCTGCTGGGCATTCTCTCTGTGGTCATCAAACTGGCATGCTAACTGCTGCCTATATACAACATCTATTGCTTTTTCTCCATATCTTCATACAGATACTTCTCCATTTTTAAATTACAATTGTACAGATATATGGGGTTTTCAGGGAAGACTAGCTCTTCTGGCATGAGAGTTTGCTAAGTCCTTTGGTGTCCACCTACTACTAGCTCTCATCTGTGGATCCAAGAAGCTGTAGCTTGCATAGCAGCCATACCTGGAAAAACTACCTTGGCAGACAGGCCAAACCAGGTTGAGAGTAACTGGAGAGTAAGTTGGAAGAGTCTATCCCAAGTATGTAAAGACTTCTCCTAGCATAAGGGGCAGATGAGAACATTTTGTCCCCAATGGCTATGAAGGCAGCAGAAACAAGTGCTATGGATCATTTAGAGCTTGGTTAGACATCAAAGAAGTCAGGTTCATCCACTACATCCCAAACCATCACCAGTCGTCTTGACTTTTGTCTTGCCACTGGCCTTCAACGATGCTGGATAAATCCAATTTATCCTTACGTCAAAAGTCATCACTAGTACGGAATACTATTGTGCTCAAAGGAATAATAAACTGGAGGAATTCCATGTGAACTGCTAAGACCTCCAGGAATTGATGCAGAGTGAAAGGAGCAGAGCCAGAAGAATATTGTACACAGAGACCAATACACTGTGGTAAAATAGAATGTAATGGACTTCTGTAATGGCAGCAATGCAATGACCCAGGACAATTCTAAGGGACTTATGGAATAAGAACACTACCCACATTCAGAGGAAGAACTACAGGAGTGGAAACAGAAGAAAAACAACTGCTTGAACATATAGGTTGATGCGGATATGATTGGGGATGTAGACCGGAAATGACCACACCAATGCAACTATCAATAATATGGAAATGTCTTGATCAATGACACCTTAAAACCAGTGGAAATGCACATTGGCTACGGGGGTGGTGGTGAAGGGGGTGTGTGAAGGGGAAAGTAAAAACATGAATCATGTAACCATGGAAAATTTTTCTAAAAAATAAAAAAAAAAAAGTAATCACCAGTAATATCATTTTGGTCCTCTTCAGGCAGGAAGGACAACAACCTACCAACCAATATTTGTAGCTCCCATGTGTTATAGTCATGTCTGACTCTTGTTTTTCTCTTATTTTTTTATATGACCTGTACTTCCAACCAGAAAAAGGGAGTCCTTCCTCTCTGGAGACTGAGGGAATCAGGTGGAAAGGAAGGAAGAGGGTGCAGAAGCCTAATAGGTCGCCACAGTTGGTAATTAAATGAATAGAAATGAAAGAGAAGCTCATGGTCTCAAGAGCTGACAAAAAGCCTCAGATTGCAGTATAATAATGCTCTTGGGAGTTTAGGGGAAAAACATATAGGATAAACAGCTCAGATAAAATAGCTCCTAGATGATTTCCTTCTATATCAAGCCAAAAGGGAGACCCTAGCTTATATATTCTGTGAAATGTAAACTGTCTCAGAGCTGCCCCTCTTCCCTGGTAGCCTTTACAGTCATACTCAGTAAAACAGTGGATAAGGAAGTCTTTAAGTAAATCAATTAGGATTAACAACACTACCACCATTGGATGGTGAATTCACTGTGTTATAAGGCACAAAAACTCTAGTGGGGAAAAATCTTCATGTGCAGAAGAGAGGGAAGAAAAGAAGAGAGTCTTACTGAGTCACCTTTTTACATAGACAAGTCGACTGTTCATTTGTACTTTGTTCCTGGAATTATTCTACAGTCTCTCCTCTGGAGGAGAGGATCTGGTTTCTGCACAACTGGTCTTTCTTCTTCCCGTAGTCTCTCTTCTTCCCACTCCTGTTACTTCTCAGTTCCTCTAAATTTTGTGCAGCAAAGACATCACCTTTGTATCCAAACCTGGCTTAGCCATAGTTAGCTGGTTGAGCAGGGAGCTGTCTCATTAGTCTGGAGAAGCTAGGACCAGGGGCCACACATTTACTTCTCACCGCTGCCTCTTAAGATTCACTAGATTCCTTTAAAGTATAGCTAAGGTACTACTTCCTACATAAATCCTTTAAAGATCCCCCATCTATCATTGCCACAAGATTATCTTATATTTCTTTATTGATATTTCTTTTATTTTTGTTTCTTTTTATTATGATTCTTTTACTTTTATCTATTTTACATTTTATTTATAGTTTATATCTTGGATATATTTCTAATTTAATAATTTAATTTAACTTACATGTGTACATGTTGTCTCTCAAAATAGACCTGTGCTTCTTAAGAAATGTTTCACTTTTGAGTGTATGAAGATTCTAAAACAAAGTAGCCCCTTAATGGCTGTTAGTTTATTGATTAACAGATTAATTATTGCTGCTTCATTGCTTTGGAATGTAAGATCTATGAAGGCAGGGATTTTTTTTTCCCTTTTGTTGTATACCTCAGCACCTAATACTACTATGCATACCAGGAGAAGGCACTTAGTGTAGTCAATTCTTTCAAAATTTGAAAGCTTCAAATTCCAGCTTTTACTAACTATATGTCCTCAGTCAGTCAAGTCACCTAAATTCTCAGAACCTGTTATCTTTTTTCTAAAATAGGAGATAAAAATAGTAATTACACTATTAAACTAATGGATTTCTCATGAAGAAAACATTTTGTAAATCTTGAATTACTATATAAACGTGAATTAAGTAAAGGAATGGGTAAAGGGCTGGATTAGGAGTCAGGAAGTACTGAATTCAAATCTCATCATGGGTACTTTCTAGCTCTGGGGCCCTAGGCAAGTCCCTTACCATCTATCTATCTCAATTTCCTCATCTGTAAAATGGGCATAATAACAGGACTGCTGTGAAGATAATATTTATAAAGCACTTTGCAAACTTTAAAGTGCTATATAAATATTATTATCCCTGCCACATTCTGAGAAGTCACTTCAATTGTGAAGCAAGAGAAGATCATTGCATCCACATTTTCTATCTTCCTCGTCCTTTCCTGCCACTGTTTCCAGTTTTCTGCTCTATTCTGAGAAAGGACAGAATCATTACTGACTGATGAAAACCACTGCTCTAGCCCAACTACTTTGTTTTCTTTCCAAATTTGCTCTCTGTCAAGGTAACACCTTTTCAGAAGACAAGGAAATAATAGTGTTTTGCCACAAAAGGAAGGGACTTGGGGTTTCTTCTTCTTCTAGATTTTGCTGAGATTCAGTTAAAAATTAAAAAGAGATTGGAATGTTGCCAATAAAGAAGTAACATATTCTGGAGAGATGCTAATGTCATTAAAAAATAAGTTAATAAAGCTTAGGTAAATGAACAAAGTCACAACATTGCACATTTTCTCTATCCTGAGGCCCCATTAGCCTCGGACCAGAGCATATATGACTGATCTGCACTCTAAAGAATTCAGAGGAAAATAGGTAGGATACGAAAGCCTAAAATGCTCCAGGGGAAATAGGCTGAAGAGAGATAACAAGCTCTAAAAAAAGAAATACTAAAGACAACTGGAAATAAATTCGTGAGAGGAGGGGAGTTGGGAGAAGAATCCTCTGTACAATATCCCTGGTAAGGAGTCATCCAACCTTTGCATAAATAGCAAAGGGGAAGCCACTGTCTCCCAAGGGAGCCATTCCACTTTGGGATAGCTCTAATCATTAGGCAAGTTTTCTTATATCAAATTGAAACCAGTCTCTCTTGGTTTCTACTAAGGAATGGCTCCTGGTTCTACCTTCTAGATTTGCAAAAATCCAGAATAACAGAAACTTGGATAAAGTTTCATTGGTGATCTAGGCTAACACATATTAAGTAGAATAAATCAGCCTTTCTTTCAGAATTCGAATGTCATATCTACACTAGGTTGCCTCTTCTTCTGGTTAAAACACCTATTTCTTAGGGCAACTAGGTGGCTCAGTGGATGGAGAGCCAAACCCAGAGATTGGGAGGTCCTGGGTCCAAATATGGCCTCAGATACCTCCTAGCTGTGTGACCCTGGACTAATCATTTAACCTCAATTGTCTAGTCCTCACTATTACTCTGCCTTGGAACCAATACTTAGCATTGATTCTAAGATGTAAGGGAAGGGTTTTAAAAAACATCCCTGTCCTGGTATGTCAAGCCCTCAAAGTCCTGTATAACCCTGATCATCTTTTTATGAATGTTCTCTAGCTTATCACTGCCTATCCTAAACATAGCTTCAAGTACTGAATAGAGGGCTACTATTGTTTTAGTTTCAGCGTTATGACTGTCTTAATGCAATTTCAGATTATGTTTACATGCTTTGTTGATTCATATTGATCCTGCAAGCCCTTGATAACAAGCCTAGATGGTTTTCACATGAATTCTTTTTTTTTTTAACTCTTACCTTCCATTTTAGAATCAATACTGAATATTGGTTCCAAGGCTGAAGAGTGGTAAGGGTAGGCAATGGGGGTTAAGTGACTTGCCCAGGGTCACACAGCTGGGAACTGTCTGAGGCCTGATCTGAACCCAGGACATCCCATTTCTAGGCCTAGCTCTCAATCTACTGAACTACCCAGCTGCCCCCTTTCACATGAATTCTTTCAACCACTCTTTCTCCATCTTATATTTATGAAGTTTTTTTAGGCACTAATATAAACATTTACATTTAGATCTCTATTAATTCCATAATATTAGATTGTTCCACTGTTCAAAACTGCTGAGATCTTTCCTGATTACCTCTGCCATCCCGTGAGCTAATCTATCTATTTCCAGGTTTATGTCATTTTTAATTTTGACAAGGGCAGTATCTATGGCTTCATCCAATTATCGATAAACATATTGAATAGAAAAAAGCCAAGAATAAACCTCTAGGGCACTGATAGTGAACCTTTTAGGGGAGTGGGTGATGTGAGAAAATGTCCTCAGGCACCTGTGGAGGGGAGGAGGGGAGCAGCCCAGCTGTACATCCCTCTGGCTTTCTAGTAATGTACTCTGCACACATGTCCACAGAAAGGGCTCTGAGTGCCCCCTCTAGCACACATGCCATAGGTTCACCTCTAGGGTATGCCCCCAGAGCCCTTCCTCCACAAGAATATGTGATTATTCAGTCTTTTTAGGCAGACCCCCACTCTTTATGATCCCATTTGGAATTTTCTTGGCAAAGATACCAGGATAGTTTGCCATTTCCTTTTTTAGAATCATTTTACAGATGAGGAACTTAGGCAGACAGGGTAAAGTGACTTGCCCATGATCACACAGCTAGTAAGTGTCTGAGGCTGTACTTGAACTCAGAAAGGTGAGTCTTCCTGATTCCAGGCCCACCACTCTATTCACTGTACCACCTAGCTCCTACAATAATACTGACCCATTATAGAATGACCTTTGTATTTAGTGTCATAAGTTCCAAATGTGGCTATCAACACTCTCATCTAGTCCACATCTTTCCATTCTGTTCACTAGGTTAACATGAGAGATTTCACTGAATGTTTTGCTGAAAGCAATACCCCTACTATTCTCCAAATGAATCACTCTAGTTACTTTGGCTTAAAAAAGAAACAAGGTAGGGGCAGCTGAGTGGCTCAGTGGATTGAGAGTCAGGCCTAGAAATGGGAGGTACTAGGTTCAAATCTGGCCTCAGACACTTCCTAGTTGTGTGACCCTGGGCAAGTCACTTAACCCCTACTGCCTAGCCCTTACCACTCTTCTGCCTTGGAGCCAATATACAGTATTGACTCCAAGATGGAAGGTAAGAGTTTTAAAGAGAAAGAAGAAAGAAAGAAAGAAAGAAAGAAAGAAAGAAAGAAAGAAAGAAAGAAAGAAAGAAGAATCACTCTGTCTCTTTCCAAATTCTCACAATGTCATTTCTTTAATGAAAATTTTAACTTTTCCAGAAATAGACATCAAGGACCTCAATAAATGACTCACAGATTCCATTCACCTGTGCTTTTTAGAAACTAAGGACATTTGTCCTTCTTTAGTCTTGTCACATCTTCAGAGTCTTCTACAAATCACCAGCAGCCCTGAACCTTCCTATCTCTTAGTTCTTTCAGCATCCTAGGAAGTCATTTGTAAACTTGAACTCACTGAAGGTAGCCAGGGACTTGTTCACCCCCATATTCTAACTGATCTTATTTCATGACTCCCTATTAAAACAAACTTATGTTCTATTCTTCCCAATCTACAATAGTTCTTAGCATAAAAAAATTCAGAAGCAAAATAAAAGTTGAGTTTACTTTCTTATTTTGATCTAATATCATTTCATTTCTGCAAAGTAGTACACTTCCTCATTTGTTAACCTCCTTTCCCCCCAAAATTGAAATCACTCTCTTTTTCCACTAGTCTTTTTTTTTTCAAAAATCATATTTAGAAGATGAAAGCCAGGAGATGTATTTATTGAAGGTTAAACACAAATGAGTATAACTGTCCTATAAGAATAGTATTAGAAGGAACAAGTCTTAAAATGAACTGAAACAGGCAATGGATGTAAATGGATGCAGAAGGAGCGGGGGGGTGGGGGAAGACTTTTTTTTAATATTGGGAATGCATAAAAAAGATCTGAGAAAGAATAGCACCACAATGCTCAAGTTCAATGGGGTAATGATAACAGACAACAAGAGGTAGAATTTTTATAAATAGAGACTGTGGGGGGAGAGGATATTTCAGTTATAGAAATAACATGAGTAAAGGCAAGACTCAGTGTATTTAGATGAAGTAAAGAATAAATGAGAATTAGGGAAGATCTCTCCCCATCTCAGATGCAATGGACAGTTTAGAAGGGAATCCCTCCCTCTTCGTGGGCTACTTACAAGAAAACCAGTTCAAAGCCAAAGAACGTAGGAGGCTCAGTGAAAAAAAATCAAGAAGTGTGTTCTTCCCCCCTGAACCTCTGAGTCCCAATGTTCCCTCAGGGCAGAGAATGGATTCTGTCTTTGGTTAACCTCTACCACCAAGGGTCTTATATAGTCACTTGCATTGGATGGTTGTTCAGTAAATGTCTCTCAAAATGCCTTCATCTGGCTGGAGGACTGCTTCCTTTCTATTTTTCCACCCAAATCCCAGTGTATAGAGTGACACCTCATTAACAGGATATTAGTTCATTCAATATCAGGTTTAAATCTGAGCAAGTGCAATTCCCCAGCTAACCAGATAGAAGTTTCCTTTTGAAAATGTCTGCTTAGCTTGAAGAAGCCTAGCCCAGTAGCTAGTCTGATGAGAAATTTGAATCTTTGTATAAAGAAAGAAGAAAAAAAATCTTTTGTGAAAGGTTCCTACTGTTCTGGTAGAATATTAGCTCTGAAACAGGAAGCTCTGTTCACGAAGACAGTTCATGAGAAGTAGCTGTTGCTAAGAGGAATACTATTATCCATAACAATCCTAACTTCCATTTATATAGAGATCTGAAATTTCCAGAGTACTTTCCTTAGAGCAACCCTCATAGGCAGTGTGACTACTATTGTCCCCATTTTACAGAGGAGGAGACCAAGACTTAGAGATCTGAAATGATTTTTGTAAGGTCACAGCTAGTAAGGAACAGAGATGGTATTGGAACCTATTCTTTTCTGAGGCCAAGTCCAAAGCTCTCTGCTTGCTGGAGACTTGCCTCTCCAGATACACAATACCAATAGCTACCATCAGAAATGCTTATTAAGAAATGTGGATCTTTACCTGTTAAAATTTAAAGCAGAAATTACAAACACCCTTAAAGTGGAGATTCACTCATAATGAGGGGCTAGATGAGAGCTTTACTCTTTGTCCTTCCAACTTCTGAGAGAAAGGATGCTAAGAAGATGAAATCAATGCATAATCCCATGTGCAGCACACCATCCCCTGCCTCAGAGCTTTGGATGAATAACCAGTGGTGTTATAGCTGCTACCTGTATGTCCTTCTAAGAAGTTTAACCTAATTAAAAAAATCATTATTAGGTGCCTGATATGTGCAAAGTACTACACTGGGTGCTGGGGAAACAAAGGCAAAAGCAAAACAGTTTATGCCTTTAAGAAATAAATGATCTATTTCAGGATGCAACATGAAGGTAAATAAGTAAATACAAATTTTATACAGAGAGAAAGTAAGAAACAGACAAGGAGACAAAATCAAAGACAGACAGAGACACAGAGGGGTATAAAGAGAGAGAAGAGAGCAAGGTGGCTAAGTGCCAGGCCTGGAGATGGGAAGTCCTGAGTTCAAATGTGGTCTCAGATATGTACTAGCTGTGTGACCTTGGGCAAGTCACTTAACCCCAACTCTAGCCCTTACCATTCTTCTGACTTGGAACCAATATTTAGTATCAATTCTAAGAAGAGAAAGGAAGGAAGGAAGGAAGGAAGGAAGGAAGGAAGAAAGAAAGAAAGAAAGAAAGAAAGAAAGAAAGAAAGAAAGAAAGAAAGAAAGAAAGAAAGAAAGAAAGGAAGGAAGAAAGAAAGGAAGAAAGAAAGGAAGAAAGAAAGGAAGGAGGGAAGAAAGAAAGGAAGGAGGGAAGGAAGGAAGGAAGGAAGGAAGGAAGAAAGGAAGGAAGGAAGGAAGGAAGAGAGAGAAAGGATGAAAGAAAGGAAGAAAGAAAGAGAAAGTAAGGAAAGAAGGAAGGAAGAAAGGAAGGAGGGAGAGAGAGGGGGGAGGAAAAAAGGAGAGAAAGAGAGAGAGAGAGACAGAGAGAAAGGTAACATTTGGTGGGGATCTGTATATCTCTGTATAGGAGGATATCTGAGCTATGCCTTGAAGCAAGTATAAGTGCAGAGGTGATTGATATTTACTTAGTCAAGTCACCCCATCTCACTTAAAGTGATAAGATCTTCAATCAAATACTCATAATCCTTAGATTAAGTGTGTAGAATTCATTTGATGACGTGAAATGCTACCAGACAGGAAATCTGTTCATTGGACTGAGAGACTTGGTCACAACTTCTGGGTCTATATATAAAAGCATCAAGTTAGCAAAAATCCAAGAATATTAGAAATTGAAATGTGTTACTTTCTAGTTAAAAAAATCCTGAATCAGAATCCCAAATGGTCATGAGGGTTTGGGGCTGGGGGAAATCGCGCCTATAGCCCTACCTCTCCTTTAGCTGGAGACAGATCTCACTGTCTTTAATTAAAGAGTCCAGAAAATGTGTACCTGTCATCTCATCAGCATCCTAGTATCATTTCCCCGAGACAGCAGCAATTGGTAGCAGTAGCCAAGGACAACAGGAGTCAAGGTCAGACTGAATATAGATTCTCCATACTTCTTGGGTATCCCATAAGCAATAGAAAAGGCTTTTTAACGGTGAGGTGCTCTTACCCCTTTGCCAAGGGTGTTCTCTAAGCTCAAGTCCATTTCTCCTGGTATTTTGTACATACGTGTGGAAATGTGTGTCACAGACTTTGGGGAGGATGTTTTGTACCAAATGTTTTTACTATACCACTTTGGTACAAATACTTAAACTGTTTAAGGCTGACTGACTAAATGATTCTCAATTCATAAGCTTGTGGCAAAGCACACTGAAAGGGGCTCGTCAATGGCTTGAGAATCATCCCCAAGCCTTTGGGAGTATCTCTAGAGCTCTGAGGGGGAAATTGTCGCCTTGCTTCACCACCTGAGACTCATCCAAATACTTTTTCCTCAACTCTGCCTTGTAAAGGCCCTAATGTTATTTCTCCAGAAGGGTATCAGAAGATAATCACTTTTTCTTCCCTTACTAGACAGGTCCCTTCAAAAAAGACTTATTTGAAACAGCGGAAATAACATGGTTCTGTTGAAATAATAGAATCATGGAATTTTTAGAGCTAGCAAAAGCTTAGAAAACATTATGGGTTCTTATGTATGGGTTCTTAGCCCTATTTGAACTCCTGCTCTCACACAAGAGTGTCAGGTCATGAAGCAAGGCAACCTTTCCCTCTCAGGGTTCTAAGAGTACCCTCCAGGATGGCTGGTGGAGATAATTCTCTATTGCAATTGACTCCCTTGTATTGTGGATCCCTCTGGCAATCTAGTGAAGACTGTGAACCCATTCTCAGAATAATGTGTTTTTAAAATATTCATCATTGAGGGGGCAACGAGGTGGCTCAGTAGATTGAGAGTCAGGCCCAGAGATATAAGGTCTTGGGTTCAAATTTGACCTCAGACACTTCCTAGCTGTGTGACGCTGGGCAAGTCACTTAATCTAATACCCATTGCCTAGCCCTCACCACCCTTCTGCCTTAGAAGTAATATATACAGTATTGATTCTAAGACAGAAGATAAAGGTTTAAAAAAAGAGAGAGAAAGATACATAGTTATTATTGTTTCTGTAACTCACAAGAATTGGTAGCAGGAAAGGTTCAAAACTTGCTGCTTCAATCATGTAAGGAAAAAAATGTTCTAAAATTTTTTGTATTTAAAGTCCAAGCTATTCACTTTGCAAACTGGTCACAGAAATATAAGAGTTTTTCTATTTTCTCTGGATCAGAATATGGTAGAAGGTAGCCCTATCAGTAGACCATTCAAGAGTCTGACCCATCTAAATGGCCTCCCTCATCATGAGGCCATTCCTTCTGTAAAGGATTCCTGCGGCATGGCTGCTTAGCGCCATGTTTTAGTGAAGTTCAAGGTCATTAGTAGAGAGGAATTTATCTATTAATGTAATTCCATTATTGATATTAACAGCAGATGGAGTGTAAAAGGATATGCTCCAGAGACCCTTCCTCATTCTATTTTAATTTGAGCTCAGCTAATAAATGAATACTCTGGGCTTATAGAGATGTGTGCCTCTTGTTACTGTTGTGTCACGGCCAAATACTGTTCCGTATGGCTGGTCTAGAACCCGGTCGGTTTGTGGTTTCAGAGGGTGCCGAGCAGAAGTGTATGGAGGAGCGCCCTTCAGTGGGTCATCAGCTCTTCCTCTCCCCTTGGGCAGTTCTAGTATTTTCCTGAGGCTTCTGTCAGCTTCAGCCAAATGTCCCACCTCTGGTCCAGAAGGAGACAGCGAGAAAGGAGGAGGTGAGATGAGTGATGTTTGTTTAAGATAAATGAATTGTTACATTTCTTCATAGTTGCCTAATCTGACTCTATTGGCATAGACAGCGGGACTTCGGAATCTGAGTAAAAGGAAAAGAAAGGCTCAAAAGGCATTCGAACCCTCTGAATACCTGAAAGAACTAGAAAGATGGCAAATAGGACAGAGGTGTGAAACCTTTCCTGAAGTCTTACATGTTATGTTGTTTTACACATTCCTGGTTCAGCCCCATTGACTCCCTTGTTCCCCTTTACACATGATTGTTGCTATTACTGCTACCACTACTCCTACTACTATTACCACCAACACCATCACTACTAGTACTACTCCTACTCCCACTCTCACTACTCCTACTCCTACTCCTACTCCCACTCCCACCACCACCACCACCATCACTACTACTACTACTACTACTACCACTACTATTACCACCATCACTACTACTACTACTACCAATACCACTACCACCACAATCACTACTACTATTACTACCATTACTACCACTACTACCACTAATTCTATTTATATATTCACTTTAAGGTTTTGCAAAATATCATACATATTTTAACTTTTTAAAAAACCCTTATCTGTATACTGTGTATTGATTCTAAGGCAAAAGAGTGGTTAAGGGCTAGGCAATGGGGGTTAAGTGACTTGCCCAGGGTTACTCAGCTAAGAAGTGCCTGAGGCCAGATTTGAGCCCAGGATCTCTTGTCTATGAACCTGGCTCTCAATCCACTGAGCCACCTAACTACCCTGATATAGTAGCCTTTTTGATTCTCACAACAACATTATGAAGTGGGTGCTATTATATCCCCATTTTGCAAACAAAGAAAATGATACACAGAGAAGATAAATCACATGCCCAGAGTATCTGAAGGCTTTAGGCTTAGAATTCAAGTCTTCCTGACTTCCAGTCCCAGGATCTAGCTATACTCTGAGATAAGACATGGAGCTCTTTCCAGAAACACAATGTGTATTGGTAGGAGAATTTGCAAAAGCTTCATGGGATCCTCTATTTTAATTGCAAACATTATAAAAGAATCCTTAAGTTGAACTAAAAAAACAAGGTTTTCATGCTTTTCCTGGATGTTTCTTAAGGAAACATTTGGTTCTTGCTATTCATACTGGGCTCCTTCAGTAATGCTTTTACTTTGTACTAATTATGTCAACTGGCTAACTATGAAAGGTTAAAAAAAATCAGCGGGGGCTCATGATCTGAAGTGTTTGAAGGATGTGCCCACAGAGTACCTTGAGCCTCAGTGGTGGCCCCTCTGAAGGACTTAATTCATGAGTTCAAAATAGGGAAAGTAGTCCCAGAGAATGGGTCAAGTTGATATCTTCCAAACCTAGCACTGTGTCAAGCACATAAAAAGCTCAATAAATATATGTTAGTTAATTGGTTGACAGGGATTTCATCCCTATGAGTTCTCCCTCCACTAACACAAATCACAACTCCTTCACACCCTCATAGATGACCTGTGAGGCAATTGTGGCCAAAATGACTGATCACTTGCTATCCAGACTTTTGATGGTAAGACTCCCGTCTTAGTAATCCTGGTCCCTAGATGATCATTTATCTTTGAACCCTTATTCGAAGCCTTTGAAAGTTTAAGCTAGAGCATAGCTTCAATAATAATAACAACTATTGATATCCATATAGTGCTTTCAGATTTACAAAACAGGCTTCACATTCTTTAAAAATATCAAACAATTCAGTGTTTATTTTATACCACCTGCATGCCATGCTGGGCATTAGGCAAGGTGCTGGGGTAAAAAAGACAAAAAAAATGAGACGGTCTGTGTTTTTGAGGAGCTTTTATTCATTATCTTATTAAATCTCCCCAACAATCCTGTCAGTACAAGTTTTATGACTTTCATTTTAAAATGAGCAAAATGAGGCTAAAATTACTAAGTCATGATTGCAAATCTAGGAAACATCAGAGTCATCTTAGAAACTCGACTCTAAGTTTGATGGAACAAGTTGATCACACCAAACTACCTCTGAACTTCCTTTTCTACATCTTTAAAATGGGGGTAGTAACACATTTTGCTCTACCCCATAGGTCAGTTGTAAGAAAAATCTTTCATAAGATTCTATAATCAGTGTGAGATAGTGTTATTAGGGGAGTCTACCTGCTGATCTAAAGCGTGAAGAATCACTGGGGAGACTTAAGTGATAGACTTAGGCCAGAGGCAAGTTTATTGGCAGCTAATCCTGGTCAAGAATCAATCATTACATCCTTGTTTGGAATGATGAATGGAATATTTATTTTTCTAAAAACTGTTCCCTAGCAGCACCTGATCATGCCCATAATCTGTCATATGGCTGAATCCTGTTATACTTCAGTATTAAAACTTGTCCCTAGACCCATAAGGCTGTCTTGAAAAAAGAGAGGAAGGAGCCAACCTGTTTATTTTCCTTTAGAGATAGTCTCACATACTAGTTGTCAACCTAATAAAAGATGAGCCCAGAGAAAGATGATACAGCCTGATGCCAAAGACCAGACACCCTTATAATAAGTGATCTAGATAAGTTGATGATGACCTTATAGACTCTTCTTCTTCTAGGGAGACAGAACAACAATAAATAAAAACAGTAAAGGCGATCAGCAAGGAAGGGGGGGAAATTGGAACATTTCACTTTGTCCTCAGGCCCAAACAGTTCCTCCTATAGGAAATAAGTTTCTTATGTATCCTTGAGTCAGGAATCCTAGGGTCTACGGTGATAACCTGGCTGATTTGCAGGAGTTAGAGAAAAGTTATACCTGACTCACAAAGCCAATTGTTAAATTTTCAGCGTGAGCATTTACATATAAGAAATAGCTACAAATCTGGGGTTTATTTTTCTGTTGATTGTCTAGACTGGGAGCTGCAAACTATAAGGACCTGAGCCAAATCTAATCAATACTTATTTTGTACAGTGTTAAGAATGATTTTTCTATTTTTAAATAAACAGTTTAATTTGGTTCATCAGGCCATAGTTTGTGGACCCCTGATCTAGATTTAAGAAAGTGATTAAGAAAATGTTAATAATGGAGATTAAATTTAAAAGTTTGTCATGTATACTTTTTTCCCCTGGAGAACAAGTTGCTAAACATTTATTAGCACACTCTGAATTGATTGGAAGAGGAAGGAAGGGAGGAAGGAAGGAAGGAAGGAAGAAAGGAAGGAAGAAAGGAAGGAAGGAAAGAAGGAAGGAAGGAAGGAAAAACAGAAGGAAAGAATGGAAGGAATGATGGATGGACCTTACCAATGGTGACAGAGTTGTGACTTGAGGAATAAGTGGTGAGAAAGGAAGTGGTTCTGCCAAAAGAGTGGGACCACCTCCACAACCCACCTCCCACCTCATGCTTTATCAGATCATGTTTTCCTCCAATTTTTTGACTTTCAAGGCCAGCCTCAATGCCTATTTTAAGTTGATTTTACTGTGGATCAGAGGGGGATATGGGGAAGAAGGAATGTAAGCAGAAAAGGACTATATATTCAGTGTGATTGAACTCAACCAACCCCACCTCCTAGACAGATCCCAGCAGGAGTCTCCCATATTTTGCTAGGGGTAGTCATTGTTGTTCATTCATATCATTTGTGTCCAACTCTTTGTGACCCCATTTGGGGTTTTCTTGGCAAAGTTAGTGGAGTGGTTTGTCATTTGCCATTTCCTTCTCCAGTTCATTTGTCAGATGAGGAAACTGAGACAAACAGGATTAAATGATTTGCCTAGGATTACACAGCTTGTAAAGGTTTTGAACTTGGCTCTTCCAGACTCTAAGTCCAACAATCTATCCATCCTTTATCTCTACAGTCATGTGTGAAAGTCATTTTGAATGCCCTGGTTTATTTGGTTCAGTATTCTTGGTACATTATAGAGAGTCACAGTCCCTTCTCCTTATATGCTTTCACAAAGTCCATTATAGGACAATAGAACGAATGATGACTTTGTCCTCAGAGGACTATGCTCATACCCTGTCTCTGATAATTTGTCATATGTGTGACCTTAGGCCAGTGATTCCCATAGAGAATATTCTAAAAAATCTTTAAAGGAAGCTTAATAAATAACTTCCCAATAATATGTATATATTTTCCCCCTCTATGGCAAAAATCACATGTATGTTTGAAGCATTATAGATGTGCATTTGTAGCATCAGGGGAATTGGGGTGACAAAAGTTATCAATGTAATTATAAACACTTAATGAATAAATATAATATAAAAGAATAATATGAGTACTATATTAAATGCCCTGGGGTGGGGTCTCAACATTCTGTTGTTAAAAGTTGTTCTCTAAACAAAGAAATCTTGAGAATCTCTGATTTGACCAATTGCCTAGATTCTCTAGCCTCAGTTTCCTTTTCTGGAGAACAGGTGGGGAATACAGTTAAATGGCTTCTGGAGTCCTTCTGGCTTGAGAAGTGCAATCCTGTCTTTTGGAGGGATTTGGGGAGGTTTTTTGCCTCCTCTCAACCTCCGAATCTCCTTGCCTCCAGGGCAGAGGAGGACCAATCTTATCTTGAGAGTCCCTCAAGTCCCTTTCTCCAAAGTCCAGGGCTCTTCCTGACCCTGTGGGATCGGATCCCTTTGTTTCAGAAGGGTTCTGTGTAAACTTCATTCTTATACTCTTGACAGGAGAAAGTAATTAAGTTTCCTAAAAGAGTTTTGGTCTTGATGCCTCCTTCAATTTAAAGCCCCAGGGAGAAAGTAATTAAATTGAAGAGAACTCCTGGCATTTAAAATGCTGATATAGGTAGGGGACCTTTTAAACAATTATTATTATTTATTCTTTCCTTCTTTTCAGTGTGTTTGGGAACAAAATTAATCACAAGATCTTTTATAGTGGCTGTTGACTGAGCTGGAATTGATAGGGAATGTTTTGTATGGAGAGAATATCCTCAACTATTCTTATAAACATTTCAAATATTTCATCTACATGCATAGAGTTTGGGTTATCAAAGATTTCTTCCATTCTGCAGGGCTGGGGCACCTGGTTGAATACCTGATCAATAGGAGGAGGTTGCATCTAGAACCGAATATATGAAAATGAACCATTCTTATACTAGGGGATCTATAAATAAACAGGACGACATAAAGAATCTGCCAAAGTCAGCACACGGTGACCAAAAAAGGGCTGTTTGACCTTGTTGCCTATAAAAAGCTTTATATAATGGTTCTGTCAGTCACCTGTCCTGCCCTCCCTCCCTGTGTGTCATCAGAGCAGCTGCTGTTGCCTTGGCGAATAAATATGTTGCTCTTTGGCCATCTGTGTCCAATCAGGATGATAGCTGACTGAGCGGCTTATTCCCCTTGACTGGGTTGAATTCAGAGGAAACTAGGTCTTGTTACTTCAGCCTTTGGGGTAGATCCACCCAACCAATCCACTGGTTTTGCTCTGAATGAGAAAACCATCACACAGAGGACTATACGATTTCCCAATAGCTTCCAAAACTGCTTAAAGACCTTTCAAATACCACAGATGAAACCCATTTTTTCCAAATTTTTTATTTGCTACATGTGAGATTCCAGGGATTTTTTAATATTGTGAGGGGTTAGAACAGTGTATTAATGTTGTCTCCTTCTACTGGCCAGCATGATTCCATGAGCTCCTTGAGGACAAGGATTTTTTTTTTAATTTCATTTTTGTCTTTGTATCTCTGCCACCTAATCCCGGCTTTGGCATTTTTCAGTTTTTTGGTCCCCACTTCATTCTAGGCATAGGAAATGCCTGGTGAAGAAACTCCTTCTACCAATAGAGGTGAACAATTGTTCAAAAATTCTACTGTTAGAAAGTTACCTGGACTAGAATGCTGAGTGGAGAAGTGGCTTGCTGCTTTGATCAGTTGTGTCTAAATCTTCATGACTCTATTTGGGATTTTCTTGACAGAGATACTGGAAGAGTTTGCCATTTTCCTCTCCAGTTTATTTTACAGGTGAGAAAATTAAGGCAATCAGGGTTAACCAACTTGTCACACAACTAATAAGTGTCTGAGGCCAGATTTGAACTCAGGAAAAGGAGACTTCTTGATTCCAGACCCAGAGTACTCCATCCACTGCACCATCTAGATGGCCCATAAATGGCTTTCCTGGTCAAATAGTTTGGCAAAGGACTTAAACCCGAGGTCTTCCTAACTAGATACCCTCTAGTTTATCAATGTGGTAACAAAAGTGATTATAACACTCCAGACATGATCTAAGGTAGACAATTGACAAATAATTACTCATTCCTAGAAGTTTTGCCCTCCACCCCAACCCTTTTTTAAAATCCTTACTTTCTACCTTAGAATCAATACTGTGTATTGGTACCAAGGCAGAAGTGTGGTAAGGGTTAGCCAATGGGAGTTAAGTGACTTGCCCAGGATCACACAGCTAGGAAGTGTCTGAGGCCAGATTTGAACCCAGGACCTTTTGTCTCTGAACCTGACTCTCATTCCAGTGAGCCACCTACCTGCCCCCAAGGTGTGCTCCTTTTTTTTTTTTTTTTTTAAACCCTTACCTTCTGTCTTAGAGTCAATACTATGTATTGGCTCCAAGGCAGAAGAGTGGTAAGGGTAGGCAATGGGGGTCAAGTGACTTGCCCAGGGTCACACAGCTGGGAAGTGGCTGAGGCCAGATTTGAACCTAGGACCTCCCATCTCTAGGCCTGACTCTCAATCCACTGAGCTACCCAGCTGCCCCCAAGGTGTGCTCCTTTTAATTGAACCAGCTAAATACTGGGGAGAATGGAAAGGGAGGAGCAACAAAGGGAAAAAGGTCTTGACTAGGTAGAGATAAGAACATACTGTCATATATTGTAAAAACACATATATGATGTTTCATTGTCCGAATCGTACTATGGAAGTCTTACTCAGATTAAAGTAAATTCTGATTCTCCACCAGACTAGGGGGGAAAGCCAGTTGGACTCAGATCAGCATGTATAAAAAGTGTCACAATACCAAAATATAATGACTTATTACAATTTATTTTGTATAATGCCCTTGTCATTCTAAATTATGTTTTTTTGAATTATCAATTCCAGCTAAACTAGCCTATTTTATTTCTTTATTCCTTCTATATGTGTCCTACATCTTAGCCATTTCTTCCCTTCCATTTATGTTGCTGTTGTTCTAGACTGGAACTTCATCACTTCACAGTAGGCTTTCCAACTGGTACTCCATATTTGTATCCCCTTATCTTTCCTAACTGTCCTGCATTGAGCCACCAAATTCATTGTACTAAATAATCATTTTGATTTTGTTACTTTCCTAATCAAAACCCTTCAATAACTCCCCATTTGACCTCAATTTATGTCTCCAGCTTTGTCTCCTATTATTTCCCTTCATCTCCCCTACTCTTTAGCCAAAATAGATACTAACCACCCCCTCGTAGCCAGTCTCTTGCTATTCTGAGAATTTTCTCAGATTTGTGTTCATCTGATTCTCATGGACCTCAATCATCATGAATTTTCCTCCTTCATAGACCAATTATTATTGAATTCAATGACTCTGTAGCTGGGACATGGGGACAATTTACTGGAAATAGAAGGCAATGAAGTACCAAGTCATCAAACAACATATAATAATTTTACATCAACCCTGAAATATCTCCTTACCCCAATGAGGCTAGGATCCAATCTTTCCAGTACTCTTTGTGCCACTTCCACCCAATGGGAAGGGAACTCAGGAAGTCTGGATTATCTCTCATTGACTTCTCTGCCTCACAACAGAGTGGGAAAGGGAATAACTTGGTCAGTTAGGAGGATAGATAATAGACATCTTTTCTGGATATCTTTAGTGATGATCTTATATGTCTCTGATAATTCTAGCAGGTGGCAATGTGCTACTCTGCTCACTCCCAGACCCTCTATCTCTTCCTAATTCTTTATATCAGGATCTTCCCCCAGAGTTGAGTCTAGAACAGTGATTCCCAAAGTGGGCGCTACCGCCCACTGGTGGGTGCTACAGTGACCCATGGAGGTGGTGATGGCCACACATTTTTGTATTACATTCTATTCTGAGTTCAATAAATAGTTTCATAATTTCCAGGGGGCACTAAGTAATATTTTTTTGAAAAGGGGGCAGTAGGCCAAAAACTTTGGGAACCACTGGTCTAGAAGATGGGTTGTTTTTCAATTTGTCTTTGTATCCTAGTGACTTAGAACTGTATCATACACATAATAGGTACTCAGTAAATGCTGATTTTATTTTTTATTAGATAAGATGGGTAATGGATTTGGTTTACTTGTAGATAAATGCTTTATAGTCTGACAAAAAGTCCTAGAGGGATTACCTTTCCTCTTTTTAAACATCTCATAGCTTCTTTCACTACTGCCTTCTCTGTCCTTATCCTCCCTTTTCATCTCAGGCTGTTCATGAGCCATTTCGAGAAGGAAGGCTTTATGATCCCAAAGCATCATGAAACATGTAGTTCCAACCAATCTCTCAAGAATTTCTCAAGGAGCATGTCTCCTTGATTTCAAAGCATCATAGGAATATATGGAAATAACACTTTCAAAAAAGCTCAACACACAACATGAATATTCCTTGTGCTTCTTGTGCCAGTGAACTGTTGTTCATTTTGGACTCTTATCTTATGAGGACTTTCTTCCCATTAGCCTACCTCACAATCTTCACTCCCCTTCCCAAGTGTATCACTCACATCTGAACATCTGAACCTTTGCTCTTAGGTACTTATTGACTTGTTATATAATTATTTGTGTACGTAATACCTCCTCTACTAGATGGTACTCTCCTTGTGGGCAGGGATTATGTCTTATGCATCTTTGTATCTCCATTACGTAGCAGAGTGCTTTGTTCATAGTAGGGATTCATTAAGTACTTTTTGAAAAATTAATCCATGAACTTTGCAAGTGGAGACAGCATCTTTGCTATCTTAAATTCCATTCACCATTGTTTTCCTCATTAATTAACCTGTCACTTTTTGCTTTAAAGACCTCCTTCATTTGTTATTCTACCACATGATGAGAAATATGATAATGGCCAAAAGACAATGGAGACTCTATGCAGGGCCTCTGGTGTTCTATTTTCACCAGGGACCCAGCCAGCTGAAGAAACATACAATAACTCAGAAATCCCATCCCTGGAATGCCAGGCCCCCACCCCTAGGATGGTGCCATTATGGGAAAGAGAAAGCAAAGCAAACCTAGCTATGTGGATTCTGATCCTTTCTGCCAGAGGGCCAAGAGTGGGGAAGAAAAGAGACAACACCTTTAACTTAAGTACAAGTAACCTTTGGTGGGAAAAAAACAATGTGCTATTCCAGGAGTTCTCAGAAAAGACTCCAAGTATCAAATTTCTCCCTTGAAACTCCCCTGAAAATCTGTGATGAGCACATAGATTATTATTAACCTTCTTATACTTTACTTACCTAAGTCAGAATTTCTGCTGGTCACTTGGATTATGTGAAGATAGGAAGGAAAGCTCTTCACTGATGTCCAGAAGCAAGATGCAGCCCTTGCTCTGATATGGTCCTTAACATTATGGGTGTGGGTTTCCAGGTTAACTTCAATTGGCTGTTCTATTGGTATAGGTGGAAATTAATTCTATCTAATTAACCACCGTGTAATGATGAAGGTGAGGTTGGGGATGGGGTAGGGAATTGTTCATGGGTCTGTTATTTAAATAGGTAGTGTAATGGAAAACCCACTGGATTTATCAGTCAACCACTGACAAATATCTATTAAGCATTTACTCTGTTCTATGAACTATGCCTAGTGTTGGAGATACAAAGAAAAGCAGAAACAGTCCTTGCCTTCAGGAAATATATATTCTAATGGAGGACATATATAAATAATTAGGTTCATAGAAGATCTATGCAGAGTAGGGACAATTAGTAGCACAGTAGATAGAGAGCCAGGTCGGGAGCTGGGAGGACCTGGGTTCAAATCTGATCTCAGACACTTCCTAGATGTGTGATCTTGGGCAAGTTATTTAACCCCCATTGCCGAGCCCTTACCTGTCCTTAGTCTTAGAATTAAGACTAAGGTGTGCTTTTTAAAAAAACATATCAAGGGGGCAGCTGGGTATCTCAGTGGATTGAGAGCCAGGCCTAGAGACAGGAGGTCCTAGGTTCAAAGCCGGCCTCAGACACTTCCCAGCTGTGTGACCCTGGGCAAGTCACTTGACCCCCATTGCCTACCCTTGCCAATCTTCCACCTATAAGTCAATAAACAGAAGTTAAGGGTTTAAAATTTAAAAAAAAAAAGACATATCAAGACTAGATGAAGGATATCTGAAAGGGGAGTCCTGAATTTGAGTTCCAACTCTTCCACTAATAAGCTGAATGCCCATGGAATGATCTTTCATTCCATTTGTGGACCAGTCTTGTTTGTCATCTGTAAAATCAAGATAATAATACCTCCTCTCCCAACTTGTGTACCTTTTGTGAGTGTGTGTGAAGATAGAGTGAAATAGGACTCTGTGAACTATAAAATGGCAGATGTAGGGAGAAGCTAGATGGTCAGTGAAAAAAGATCCTGAGTTCAAATCTGGCTTCAGATACCACCTACCTGTGAGACCCTGGAAAAGTCATTTAACTCCCATTGCCCAAACCTTACCATTCTTCTGCCATAGAAAGAATACAATAGCATTGATTTAAGATAGATGGTAACAGGTTTTTTTTTAAATAGCAGAAGCATCCCTTCCTGCCCTGTTCCTCCCACAGAAACTCACCCTGAACTACAGAAAAACCTTTGCCTCCCTCCTTTTTCTGCTCCCAAACAAATGGAAAATGACTCATTGTCCACTGTTGATTGGTTGTCCCTTAATTGATGCTATCATCATGATGAGTGTAGATTGCTAGATGGTTGAGTGGACCAAATGCTAAACTTGAATCAAGGAAGATCCGGTTTCTTCCCCAGATACTAACTTTCTGTCCCTGGGCAAATCAACTAACCTTTCAGTCTCAGTTTTTCCTCATCTGTAAAATGTAAATAAATAATAACACCTACCTTACAGAGTTGTTGTGAAGATTTGTAAAGCACTTTCTAAACCTTAAGGTGACATAAATGTTGGCAATGATGGTGAAGATGATGAATGTAGGTGTCCCTGAGTATTTGAAATGCTACATATTAAGATAGATTCTACACATGCTGAAATCACCAATTGTCTTAGCTTTGTCTTTCTATTGGACTTCAATGATTCTGGAAGAGAGAGTGAGGCTGATGACTTTGTGAAACTCTGCCTCACTTAAATCCAATTTACATGCAAGTCAAAAGACATCACCAGTGATGTAATTTTGGTCCTCTTTGAGTACAAAAGAAAAACCAACCAACATGTATTGGAGAAAGGCACAAAGGGTGATCTTTCCTTAGCTTTACATAGACTATAGGGCTAGAACCTGACAAAGCATAACCTTCACGAAGCCAGGATCTTTTTCAAGGCAAAATGAGACAGTCACTCAAAATCATCATCGGCTCACAGGATGCTCTAGATTTAGAACTAGAACTGGAAGGGGAAAGAGTAAGCATTTATTAAATGCCTACTAAGTGCCAGGTACTATTCAGAAAGTATAGTATAATCCTCTCATTTTACAGACAAAAAACTGAAGCCTACAGAATTTTAGTGACTTGCTGAAGGCCACACAGGTAATCAGTAACAGAGCTGGGATTTGAACTAGAGTCCTTTACAATAACTTTGACAGACTGCAGATCTATGGAGGGAGTAGGGAGAGAACAGAGGGTAGAATTTTGCTACCACCACCACCACCCCTAAACTGAATTTGTCCTGGGCACAGTTTCATCTAGTCATGGTTTTAGCAAGAGTAAAGGGAGAGGGGAAAGCTAGGTGGCTCAACAGATAGAGAGCCAGACCTAGAGATGGGAAATCCTGAATTCAAATCTGGTCTCACTCTAAACAACGATCCCAGTGCAAGTATCAATAATATGGAAATAGGTCTTGGTCAATGATACATGTAAAACCCAGTGGAATTGTGCATCAGCTATGGGGTGGGTGGAGGGGGATTTTGGGGGAGAAAAAGAACATGAATCATGTAATGATGGAAAAATATTCTATAAATAAATAAATTTAAGAAATAAATAAATAAACTCAAAGAATCTGGAATAAAACAACAACAACAAGAAATCTAGTCTCAGATATGTGATCCTGATCAAGTCACTTAACCCCCATTGCCTAGCCCTTAACAATATTCTGTCTTAAAACTAATACATAGTACTGATTCTAAGATGGAAGGTAAGGGTTTAAGCAAAATGGAGGAAGAAAGCATTCTCTTATCCTCTCTTTCCAGATCTTCTGCCTTGAGGGAGGCAGGGTAATGTAGTAAAAGAACAGAGAATTCAGTCAGGGAACCTAGATTTTAGGACTGGCTGGGCTACTTGTTATCTATGTATGCATCCTTGGGCAATTCATTTTCATGTCTCTGACCTTCACTTTAATAACCTGTAAAATGAAGAAATTGGACTAGATGATCTCTGAGATCCTTTCCAGCTCTGCATCCACAGCATTCTCCTAAGATCTAAGGATCCAGTGGCCTCTAAGAAATCTTTTGGCCTTAAATCTATAATTCTGTGAAACATCTGAAAAATGTTATTGCAAGCATTTGATTTACATGATCAATATGTTCCAAGACCCTTCACATAAAATTGAAAATCATGCATAAAGGCAACCTCTATTATTTAATAAATATTTCTCATGGGACCATACCTACACACTGTATAGCTTTTCTTCAGCTTATTAGAGCTACCAGCATCACTGCTCTTGTACTTTGGGGCCGTTATTAATAACTTTAAAAGCATTAATGAAACAAAGAGAACCACTGCTCTGATGCAGACACAACTTGTTTCAAGTGAGAACTCCAGACAAAGATTGGGGCTGGATCTATTGTTCGGCGCAAAGCAATGTACTGACTCACAGGGACATTTCTCAGAGTGAGAATGAGTGTGATTGGGTAAATTGCTGTGAGACTTTACACCACTTGGGTAATTGGTGTGAATTTGACACATAATTAAATTTTTTTTATTTTACAGATTTTTCTGTCTTTATATTTTTCTTTTTCTAATTACATGTACCTGAATTCTCACACATTGAGTTCTCATAAAACAAGGTCCTACTGTACATACATAATACTTCCCACCTAACAAGCTAGTAAAAATGGCATCAAGCTGGGGAATCTCATTGTAGGAAAAGCTTTTGGAAAGCAAGCCTATCAATATACTATGAATTATTTTAATAATTCTCAAAGACAATGTGGAATTGTGGGAACAACCAAGAATTCAAAGAAACATTCAAAGATTTGTATGAAGTGATACTAAGTGAAGAAATTAGGTCCAAAAGAAAAATATATACAACTAAAATAGTGTAAATAAATCAATGTGGAGAAACAATATCATTGTGGTCAATTATAATGATCAACGTAAGTAAGTGTCAAAGTGAAAAGACAAGTCTCTTCTTTCTGTTAACAGTCACTGAATTAGCTAGTTGGGGGGAGTTACCCTTTAAAAGGAAATGTTAGTGATTACCAGGAACTATCTTTTGTGTTTAAAAAATTGTAATATACAGTTTTCTTTTTCTTTTTAAACCCTCTACCTTAGTATCTTAGTGTCTTAGTATCAGTTCTAAGATAGAGCAGAAAGGACTAGGCAATCAAGATTGAGAGACCTGCCCAGGAGCATGCAGTTAGGAAGTGCCCGAGATTAGATATGAACCCAGGTCCTCCCAATTAATACAAACAAATTAAAAATGTATTTAAAAAATACAATGAAGTAAAATGATCAACTGTGAACGACTAAACTATTATCAGCAATACTAGAATCCAGGACTACTCTAAAAGACCCATGAAGAAAAAGGCTGTCTGCTACTACAGAAGGAACTGATGAACTCTGCACGCAGATTCAAGCATGCCATTCTTCATTTTATTGCCTCCATGAATTTTTCTTTAGTGTTAGGTGATCTATATCCTTCCACTACATGATGAACATGGAAATAGTTTTGAATAACACACACACACACACACACACACACACACACACACACACACACACACATATATATATATATATATATATATATATATCATACTACCTGCCATTTTTGGGGAAGTGGAAAGTATAGGAGGGAAGGAGAGAACATGGATTGAAAATGTCAGAAAACAATTATTAAAAATTGTACCAACATGTAATTTAGAAAAAAAAACACTTTAAAATTAAAAAAATATATATGTATATATTTTAATACAATGATCAATGTTAGTAGCATGTCATCAAACTTAAAGGATACCTATTCCCTCTCTGTTGTTGATTTTGATTGTTGTTGAGACTTGTAATTTCATTAGGTTAGGGAAACAATTAAGAAATGCCTTCTACCAATATGGCAAATCATCTTCAATTTAAAATTTTGGAGAGTAGCTTGGAGCTATAAGAAGGAAAACACTTACCCAGGCTCACACAATTAGATGTGTCAGAGCAACACTTGAACCCAAGTCTCCCTGGCTCTAAAGCCAGCATTAAGTCCGCTATTTCACACTGTGCAATGATCTATTATATAATGTTGATGCTATTAATAATTTGTTACAGTATATAAATTAACATTTAATAAACTTTTACAGGGAATTTAAAAAAGAAAGAAAATCAATCTGATTGTCTTTACAATTTTGTCTCCCTCTCTCCCCTGGCTTGTATTTCGTTTTTCATATTTCACATTTGTTTGATCAAATCCATCTGTTCTTCCTGACTTCATATTCTTGAGTGCCAAATGACAACTGCTTACTGACTACATCAGGAGCTGAGATAGTAGGCCAGCAAAGTAATGGTTCTATTGTGAGAGCTAATGAGAAATGCTGCCATATTTGTTCCATTTCTAACCTATTTAATATGTACCTTTCTAATGCTCTCAGGATAGTCTGACTCAGCGAGGTGTCATGACAAGTTCTTTGGAGGGCTATTTTCCTTTCATCATTTTTCCCATCTTATTAGACAATACTGTTCATAGTCTTCTATCATACACCTTGCTAATGAACCTTTACTTTAGACCATGATTGCCATTGGCTACCATTGTTCTTCACTTGGCAAGGAGATGAAGTGTTTGCTGACCAAGATGGTTTCTGAGCTCTTTCTCTTGCCTCATTGGAGTTTCGGTTTTGCATCAATTAAGTCTCTAAGAAATGGTAACAGAACCAATGTGTTGACTTTTGACAACTGTTTTTGGGAGGGAGGGGTTAAATTATTTGCTTAAGCAAATTGGGTTGTAATTACTCTACTTATATGAGAGATCTTCTTCATCCTTATCCTTTCTTCTAATGTAATTGTGATTATTTGTAATTCTGCTCAATGATCTTATTGCACAGAGACTCTTCCGTGACTCCCATATAAGTATCTAGTTGTTTCCTGACTGTTAAGATAAAGTCTGTTTTGTATTTTGTGATACTGTTCAGTATTTGCCACATCAAAAAATTGCCACATTATATCTCTGATAAAAGAAAATATTCATGAAGTTTCTGAATTCAAATTTTTGGCCTCCTTCATTTACTGATTCCCAATGATATCTTCAACATATTTGCCTCCATCATCCTCAGTGCCTATTTTTGCACTGAAATCACTGATTATCAAGTGAAGTATACTTATTGGCTTATTTTGGAAAGTCTAGTAAGATTCTTTAGGCAATTCCTCTTCTTCTCTTCTGCCACAGGTATTGGTATGCAGGCTATAATTATCTCCCTGATAGCTTGTTTGTGCTCATAAAAGATACTAAAAGGGAGATGACCAAGTGTCTCATGTAGTAAAGTGTCTTGTTGACTTTGGATGAAACCGGTACTCTTAACTCCCATGTTCATCTATCAGTGAAAAACCTATGAGCTGTTAGCTACAACTTTTTCTTATGTCTATCCAGTCATCCAGGTTCAAAAACTAGATGTCTAACCTTATTCCTATCTGCCATATCCAATCTGTTGCCAAATCCGGTTAATCCTACCCTCACATCTCTTCTATCTGACTTCTTCTCATTTCTGACTGCTATCCTGTTGTAGACCCTCATTACCTCATATCTGGACTAATGCAATAGCATTCTAGTGATCTCCCTGTCTTAAGTCTCTCCCCACTCTATTCCATCTTCTGCTTAGCTATCAAAACGATCATCTTAAAGCATGGGTCTGACTATGTTACCCTCTTACTCCATTCAATAAATTCCCCATGCTCCCTGTTACCTCCAGAAGCAAATATAAAAGTATCTGTTTGGCTCGTAACTTATGCCTACTTTCCAGTATTTTTACACTTTCTCTTCCAAATGTTCCACAATCCAGTGACACTGACTTTCTTCTTAGTATTTGCACAGCACATTCCATATCCAGATTCCATGCTTTTTTGCTGGCTTTCCCCCTTTCCTGGAATGCTCCAACTCCTTATCTTTGCATCCTGGCTTCCCTGATTTCCTTCAGATCTCAGCTAAAATACTGTCTTCTTCAAAAGCCTTTTCTGAAGCAGTTTGGCAGAAATTAGGTGTAGCAGTAGTTCCCAAGCTTTTTTGACCTACCGCCTCCTTTCCAGAAAAAAAATATTACTTAGCCCCATGGAAATCAATTTTTAAAAAAATTTTAATAGCAATTAATAGGAAAGATGGCCATCACCGCTTTCCTGGATCGCTGCAGCACCCACCAGGGGGCAGTAGTGCCCACTTTGGGAATCACTGGTGTAGACCATCTCAAATAAGATCAAAATGGGTGAATGATTTAGACATAAAGGTTGAAATCATGAGTAAATTAAGGGATTGTGTGGAAAATGTACTTTTCAGATCTATAAAGAGTTTGTGACCAAACAAGAGAGAGAAAGGATTATGGAAAGTAAAACAGATAATTTTGATTACACGAAATTAAAAAAAGTTTTCACACAAACAAAACAAATGTAGCCAAAATTAGAAGGAAAATAGGAAATGTGTGTATGTATGTAATTTATATCAAGTTTCTCTGATAAAGACCCAATTTCTCAAATACATAGGAAAATGAGACAAACTTGTAAATATAGGAAATATTCTTCAATTGATAAATCATCAAAGGTTCCAAAAAGGAAATTTTTAGAAGGAATCAAAGGTATCAATGAGCACATGATAAAATGCCCTAAACCACTACTGATGAGAGGAATGCAAATTAAAGCAACTCTGAGGTAGGGCTAACATGACCAAAAAGGAAAAGAACAAATGCTGGGGTGCATATGGAAAAATTGGGACACATGCACTGTTTCTGGAGTTATGAATTAGTATAATCATATGGAAAATAATTTGGAACTGTGCCCAAATGGCTATAAAACTGTACATACCCTTCAACTCAATAATATCACTATTAGGTCTATCTCAAAGAGATCAAAGAAAAGAGAAAAACATCTATATGTACAAAAATATTAATAGCAATTCTTGCTGGTAGCAATAAATTGGAAAATGAGTGGATGCCCATCAACTGGGGAAAGGTTGAGCAAGTTGTGGTATATGATTGTGATAGGATACTATTGTACTATAAATAATGATTTGCAGAATGGTTTCAAAAAACAACTAGGAAAACTTAAATGAACTGATGCAAAGAAAAGTGAGTAGATCTAGGAAGACATTGTCCATAGTAACAGCAATATTATGATGATGATGATCAATTGTGAAAGATTTAGCTACTCTGATTAATACTATAATTGAAGATAATTCCAAAAATCTTATGATGAAAAATGTTATCTATCTCCAGAGAAAGAATTGATTGAAGTATACTTTTTTTCCCCATTATCTTTATGTTTCTTCCTTTTTATTGCTGTTGTTTCGCAACTTGGATAACATAGAAGTATGTTTTGCATGACTTTATATGATTGATATCATATTGCTTGCTTTCTACATGGGTAAGGAAAAGAGAGGATTTGGAACTCAAAATTGTAAAAAAAAAGTTATAACTAAATAAATAGATGAATAACTATTTTTAAAAAGAAATTTTTGCTTGCCGCTTTCTTGTTAATGTCTTTCTTCCAGCATCACTTTAATAATATTCTGCATAATGATCCAGATCAATTTTGAGGGACTTATGAGAAAGAAGACTATCCACATCCAAAGAAAGAACTGTGGGAGTAGAAATGCAGAAGGAAAACATTTGCTTGATCACGTGGTTCAATGAGGATATGAATAATGAAGTGGAGGAATTCCATGTGAACTGGAACAGCCTCCAGGAACTGATGCAGAATGAAAGGAGCAGGACCAGGAGAACATTGTATACTGAGACTGATACATTGTGGTACAATCGAACATAATGGACTTCTCTACTAACAGCAATGCAAGGATCCAGAACAATGCTGAGGGACTTATGAAAAAGAAAACTAGCCACTTTAAGAGGAAGAACTGTAGGAGTAGAAACACAGAAGAAAAACAGCTGCTTGAATACATGAGTTGATGGGGATATTATTAGGGATGTAGACCAAACGATCACCCTAGTACAACTATCAATAATGTGGAAATAGGTCTTGATCAATGATACATGTAAAACCCAGTGGAATTGTGTGTCAGCTATGGGAAGGGGAGGGGTGTGGGGGAGAGGGAAAGAACATGAATCGTGTAACCATGGGAAAATATTCTAAATAAAAAACAAACAAATAAATAAATATTCAATCAATAAAAAATAATCACTTTATTGCAAATATTAAGGTTTTGAACAATGATACATGTAAAACCCAGTGGAATTGCTCATTGGCTATGGGAGGGGAAAGGGAGAGGTGAGGAAAAGAATATGAATCATGTAACCATGGGAAAATATTCTTAATTAATTAATTAAATCCAATTTTTAAAGAGTATTTTTAAATGAAAGGAGGACATATGGACATGAAGAGAAACAAATCAGATGGCCTTTCCATAAAAACTGACTGACCCATGTTCATCATTAATTCTGCTGGAATTGTATTATTTGAACTGTCACCTTGGTACCTGATTACTATTTGACAAAGTAGTAATGTCACATTAGATGACAGAGAAAGTACCATTGTATTCAAGCAAAAATTTTTTTTTAAATTAAGTCAATAAAATTTGTCTTAAAATACTTGCTAGAAGAAATGATAAGCAAGATGATTTCAGAAAAAGCTGGAAGGCTCTGCATGAAATGATGCATAGCAAAATAAGCAGAATTAGGAGAACATAGGACATGGTAATAGCAATATTGTATGATGACAACTATGAAAACTTGACTTCTCAGCAGTGCAATGATCTGGGATAATCGTGAAAGACTTATGATGGGGAATGCTATCCACCTCTGGAGAAAGATCTGTTGGAGTCACATTGATTTGGATCAAAGTATAGTATCTTTCACATCAGTGTGTTTATGGTTCTATTATGAGGTTTTGGTTTTGCATGAGTGTGCTCTTAAAATAGTAACAAGTATGGAATTGCATTTTGCATTGTAATAAAAATAAGAGTAATACAAAATAAAATAAAAAAATAATTGGCACAATCTTTGTTTGTATACAGTTATTTATATATTTTCTCCCCCATTAAACTGTGAGCTTCTTGAGAGCAGGAATTACTTCTGCCTGTCTTTGGATCCCTGCTACTTAGCACAGTATCTGGCACATAGTAAAATTTGACAAGTAATTTTTAAAAACCTTTACCTTCTGTCATAGAATCAATAATGAAGTATGAATTCCATGACAGAATGTTGATAAGGGCTAGACCATTAGGATTAAGTGACTTATCCAGGGTCACACAGTTAGAAAACAACTGAGGCAAAGATTACCCAGAACTTCCCATCTCCAAGTTTGATTTTCTATCTAATGAGCCACCTAGTTTTCCCAATAATTATTGACAACTTCCACATGACAGCCTTTTAAATACTTAAAAATAGCTATTCTGTCCTCCCCTTAATCTAAATAGCTCTATTTCCCTTAACTATCTTTCTATGGTCTTTCACCATTCTGTTTGCCCTCTTCTGGGTTCTCTATAGTTTAAGTGTTTTGAATATAATCCTCAGAGGAGGTATGACTGTGGTCAAGTGGGACTATCATCTCCTGAATCAGCCACTCAACAAGCATTTATTTAGTGCCTCTATCTGCTAGGCACTGTGCCAGAGGAACCCAGGAAAGGCTTCTTGCAGAAGGTGAGATCTGAATCCAGATCCTTTAATTTTTTGAATGCGACCTGATATGGCATTAGGTTTCTTGGTTGCTAATCGAATAGTCTTGAATGCATATCGAACATGTAGGGAAGGGATAAGAACGAACGCCTACAAAGTGACTGGCACTGGTGAAGTGCTTTTCAAATCCAAAGCTTTTTCAGAAAAAAGTTACTTAACTATGCCTTTCCCATCTTACACTTTTGAAGTTGCTATTTGGAACCCAAGTATAAGGCTTTACCGGCATCCCTATTAAACTTCATCTTATTAGATTTGATAGCAGAACATAAGTGCCTTCTGACCTACAAGTATTTTGTCTTTGCTTTTGTATCTGTAAACCCTCTTGCAACTTTTGCATTACATATCTCCAGTGCCTTCCCACGGCCCATTCCATAGTCATAACTTATTCAATGTTTGCTGAATTTAATTGAATCAACCTAAAATTCAAGTCCATAAAGAAATTTAGAATCTTGTATTGACTATCTCTCACCTTTGAGCTGCCTAAAAATTTGATGGAGATGGCAACTCCACCTCTATTTTTTTAAACCCTTACCTTCCACCTCAGAATTAATACTGTGTATTGGTTCCAAAGCAGAAGAGTAGCAAGGCTAGGAAATGGTAATTAAGTGACTCGCCCAGGATCACATAGCTAGGAAGGATCTGAAGCCAAATTTGAACCCAGGACCTCCCATCTCCAGGCCTGACTTTCAATCCACTGAGCCATCTAGCTGCCCCCCTGCACCTCTATTTTTAAAACTTTTTTTAAAATCTTGATATTTTTGAGACTACATTTTCCTATCTTGTTCAGGTTTGAAGTGCAGTGACCACTGGACCCGATCTCTCTACTGATAATCTGCTCTATTTCCAATCTAGGCCAGTTTGCCTCTTTTTTAGGTACCCTAGTAGTTCTCTTGCCAGTTTTCTGTAAATTTGTTTCCTCTATCCATTGCTTTTCACTCTTTTATGAAGTGATAATTGCTCATAATTACACACTCCTTCATACATATTATGTACTCCTTCATACATACAAATACACATAATTACCCTCCTTCATAACATTTTACAAAGTTATATTCTAAACAGACGTTACCATCTCTCTCTGCCTGGCCAGGAGATCAATTTGGTAGGAAATAGGAGGTTATTGAGTCAGAGAAAGTGGAGTGGGTTGGAATTGGGAGGGAGAAACAGAAGAGAAAGTATCCTGGCAGCCTGGGCAGGATGGATTAAAGAAGGTAGAAGATTGGAGTCAGGGAAGCCAGCCGGGAAGCTACTCTCATAGTCAGTAGACATAGATGAGAGTGTTGGCTGTGGGCACGGAGAAGGGAAGATGCACTGAGTTTGAAAAACTTCAACCTTATTCACTACTATCTCTCTAAGGACAGGCAGCTCCAGGAAGAGTTCCCTTCTCACCATTTCTCCCTGGACTCCTCTCCTCTAGGAAATCTCTGGTCAGTCCTAGTTGGTAGGCTAAAGAGATCTTATCCTTTTTCTCCCTGCCTATACTGTGTGTTGAATCAAGTTCATTTTCTCTCTGGCTATAAAACCCCTCTCTGTTTCCCCTTTTTACTGTCTCCCTGCCTGGAAGGAGGTAGTGTAGTGGTGCAGACTTGGTTTCAAGAAAACCTGAGTTTAAATGTCATCTCTGACACTACCTAGCAGTATGATCCTGGGCAAGTCACTTAACCTCAGTCTACCTCAGTTTCCTCAATCATCAAATGGAGATAATAATAGTACCTACCTCCCATGGTTACTTGAAGATTAAATGAGATATTTGTAAAATGCTTAGTAGAATTCCTGGCACATAGTATGCATCTAACAAATCCTTATTCCCTTCTCTTCCCCTGAGTCCTAGAGAGGTTCTTTAGGGAGATGATGTAGTATTGTGGATGGAATTCTAGTTTGGGAGTCAGAGGAACAGACTTTACATTATGGCTCTTCCATCTACTACTAGTATAACTACAAGCAAGAAAATTAGCATCTCTGGTTGTTTCTTCTACCAATAAATGAGGGATTAGCACTAAGTGACATTAAAAATCCCTTCTAACTCTAAAATCTCTATGAATTGAAACAACCTGAAATTTGTCCTTTTCCATTACAATGCTTCTATACTTCTTCAGAACTCCCTTAAGTAAACCATATTTATATGATAAAAGGAGAGTTCAACAAGTTAACCTGGTTTTTTAAATTTAAATATTTTATTTTTTTAGAAAAATTTTCCATGGTTACATGATTCTTGTTTTTACTTTCCCCTTCACCACCCCCCCCATATCCAACGCACATTTCCACTGGTTCTAACATGTGTGATCAATCAAGACGTATTTACACATTATTGATAGTTACATTGGTGTGGTCTACATCCTTTAGTGTCTACATCCACAACCATGTCCACATCAACCCATTAACATCAAGCAGTTGCTTTTCTTCTTTGTTTCCACTCCAGCAGTTCTTCCTCTGAATGTGTGTAGCATTCTTTATCATAAGTCCCTCAGAATAAGTTAACCTGTTTTTGACTGATTTCCAGCATAGCATTTTAGAACAAGTGGAGTAGGTAGCTGCCTCAGGTGTGTCTCCTATAAAACACACACACACACACACACACACACACACACACACACACACACACACACCTCTATTTACCACCCTCTTTGCTGATGCCTAAAATTTCACAATAGAAACCTTGTCCCTTTGTCTTCTCTGATGATGTAACTACTTCAAAATCACTGTGACAGATAAAAAGTAATTCTTTGAGAATGAAAATCTCTTCCTTTGTTATGAACAATGGCTCCATGATTTATGGGCCACCAGTAATTAAGAACTCATTTTTTTAACCCTTAACTTCTGTGTATTGGCTTCTTGGTGAAAGAGTGGTAAGGGTGGGCAATGGGAGTCAAGTGACTTCCCCAGGGTCACACAGCTGGAAAGTGTCTGAGGCCAGATTTGAACCTAGGACCTCCCAAGAACTCATTTTTAAGAGCTAATGATATTCAATTTATTGCTTTGAATATTTGTTAGACATCAAACATATTCTCAAGGAAATTCTATGGCTTCCCTTCAAGACTTTATATCTAAGTTATAGAGACAATGCCTTCTATTTTTTTTAACCCTTGTACTTTGGTGTATTGTCTCATAGGTGGAAGATTGGTAAGGGTGGGCAATGGGGGTCAAGTGACTTGCCCAGGGTCACACAGCTGGGAAGTGGCTGAGGCCGGGTTTGAACCTAGGACCTCCTGTCTCTAGGCCTGACTCTCACTCCACTGAGCTACCCAGCTGCCCCCTCTATTTTTTAAAATTAATTTGTTTGTTACATTAAAATTCCCAGAGATGTCTTTTCTACCTCCCTCCTCTCACTGTACCAGAGAAGGCATCGTATGACAAAAAACAAACATATATACATTTATATTGTTTCTCTGGGGGTGGACATACACAAGTCATCCTCCAAACACTATTTCTCTTGCTATTTATAATTTTCTTTTGGTTCTATTCATTTAACTCCTCATAATTTCATGTAGGTCTTTCCATGTTTTTCCAAAATTAGCCTGTTCATCATTTCTTACACCACAGTAGTATTTCATAACAATCACATTCAGATTCCAAGCTTCATTGGTTCTAGTTCCACAACATCCATAGAGTTTGTCTTTTTATGTCCAGACACTATGTTAGTTCAGGCCTTCACCACTTCTTACCTCAACTATTGAATTGCTTTTCCTGCTTCCACTCTCCTTCTCCAGTCTCTTCTACATTGCTATCAAATTAGTATTTCTTTTTTTTTATTTTATATATTTTTACTAGCTTCTTAATGTCTAGTCCAATAGATTACACCTAGATTCTTTTTTAAATGTTTATTTTGAATATTTTCCCCTAGTTATATATTTCATGTTCTTTCTCTCTCCCCCAAACCCCTCTATCCCACCTTAGCTGACCCACAATTCCACTGGGTTTTACATGTATCATCAAATTAGTATTTCTAAGATGCAGATCTGACCATCTCGCTCCACTATCCAAGAAGCTTTTTTTTGAATTTCTTTTGCCTCTGGGATAAAATACAAAGACCTGTGTTTATATTTCCTTCAGTGGCCAGCACATAACTTAACTATGGAGTCTCTGAACTATAGACTGTCCTTCTGTCCTTGTCCCAATACCAGGGTCAATACCTTAACCCTGATGGGAGCCATATGACCTTGTAATTGCATATACTCTTTGTGCCTGTCCTTAGTAGCTACTGAGGAGAATGAAATAGATTTCATATAAATTAAATTGTCAATAAAACTGGGTGAAACAAACCAGCAACTTTGAGAGTGCTCAATACTAACTGATCTAGGAATTATAGTAAAGGAGTGTCAAAAGTTGACTAAAGATAAAGAAAAGAAAGGGAGGAAATAGTAAAGACATAATTTTGTCCTGGGGCCCTGGTGGCACTAACTTGTTGGTTTAGTTCATTCCCATTCTGCTTCCACTCCGTGCTGCTTTGAGGAATTGAAAGTAAGAGCAAAGACTCAAGGCTAGAAAGAGGAGGATTCCTAGACTTTTGTGGAGTCACTGTATTTTCTCCAAGACTGCTTCCTGAGTCCACTTATCCTGTTCCATTTGGGGATGACCAAGTCTCTATCAGCAGTTGAAAGTGCCAGTTGTCCCCAGATCCAGTTTACATTGCATCTGGGATAATAAGTCCAGAGTTCCTCCAGAATTTCTGCCTCTGCTTCTGATGATTCATCTTAGGAAAAAGTAAATCAAACATCCTCTAGAAATTGAGTTGGTTACCCATCTTTACCTGCTTTATACTGGACAGTCATGGGGAACAAAGCAAGCTGTGCCTGTCTTAGAACTCTTACTATGTATAAGCCAGGATCTGAGGTTCCAAAAACAAAACAATACAACCTGGTCCCTGCCTTTGAGGAGTTTACATTCTGCTGCATGGTGTGGAGTGTCTGAAAATATATTAAGGAGAAAAGAAACTCCCAGACTATTTGAGGAATGAGAGAACAATAACAATTTAGAAGATGGTGAAAGACTTCCAGTAAGAAATAATACCTGAGCTAATCTTTAAAGAAAGCCAGGAAATCTTAGCAGAGGGAAGGAGGAAATGTATTCCAGGAAAGAGACACCCTGCACCAAGCCACCTGATGTCATTATCTTTTTTTTTTAACTCTTATCTTCTATCTTAGAATCAATATTGTGTATTGGTTCTAAGACAGAAGAGCAGTAAGGGTTAGGCAATGCAGGTTAGCTGACTTTCTCAGGAAATATTTGAGACCATATTTGAACCCAGGACCTCACATCTCCAGACCTGGTTCTCACTGAGCCACCTAGATGCCCTCAATGTCATTATCCTTTGCTATGGATTTGATATAGCATTAGATTTAGTTAGCCTGGTTTTATAGTCACATTTAATTATGTCATTTGAAGAGAGAGAGAGAGAGAGAGAGAGAGAGAGAGAGAGAGAGAGAGTCAAAGCCCCTTAAACAAGAGCTAGCTAATTAGGAAGACAGTTGGTGGTGAAGAGGAAGGGGACAAAGAAGCCTCTAGAAGAACCAATTTTTCTCCTATTACATGAAACGAATGAGCAGTTTCACAGGACTACCATAATTGCTCAAGTCATTTTGTTGGGATAATTTTCAACCTAATTACTCTCAAGTTTTAATCACATAATATAGTACTACCATTATGCATTGCAGATATATTGTGACTTTTTTTTTCCTCACTATCCCTCCCTGTAAATGACTGGGGTTGGGAGAATGGTTTAGTGGTGTGTTAGGGGAGGTGGGGCATGAATTGAATGTTTTGGTATATACATTCATGTGTCTAAATACACATACATATATAGACATACACTATATATATATATGGTGTGTGTACATATATATACATATATATATAAATTTTTTTTTCAAAGAAAGAGAAAGATGTCCCTCCTTAGTAAACTGCTAATAGCTACATGTCCTTAAAGCAAAATTATGTCTCACTAAGGAATAAGACATGAGGAATCACTCATTAACTGTCTCCGCAGAAGAGAAATAGGAAGCTTGTCCATTTTTTCCCTCTTAATTCAAGTCAGAATCATTGAAATACAAGAGTATTGAGAGAAAAGTGGTTTGAGTGTTTAATTTCCCAGGTGATGGCTCTAATTTCCTCCTACACTTTGGCACCACTAGTTGGACTGTTGTTTTGCTTGATGGAGGCTGTTTGAGGTAAACAACCTCTGTATGTGTTGACATTGCCCTGGTATCAAGCAGAGCTGAATAGATTTCATGTAAATTAGGTTTTCACTTAATCAGACTAAGGGAAGACACTTCTTTGCCTGGGCCCTAAGCAGAGAGCTTTACCCATTGTTCTGCATGGCATCGGTGCTGCTGGTAGACCTTTGAAGGCCTGGACATTGACAGAGCCTAGTGTTGGGAGAAAAAAGGAGAAACAGAGTACCAGGTTTGGTCCTTCCTTTTCCTCAGGAAAAAAAGCAAGGATTACAAGAACAAAATTGAGAAAGAAAATTTTATCTCTGGGTACTCTAGCTTCCCTCTTCTCTTCCCTTCCCCTTCTCTCCCTCTGAGATACTCATCATCCTCCCCTGAAGATCATAGATATGGAGCTGGAAAGCTAGTGTCAGAGGCAGCAGCCAGATGTGATGGCACATACTTATAAACATGTGTTCCCTGCTTCTGGGGAGGAAGAGATTAGTGGATTACTTGAGCTCAGGAGTTTTGAGCTATAAAAGGGCTAAGGTCAATTGGGTATCTGCCCTGAGACCAGTCATCAACATAGTGAAAAGGGCACCTAGATTGTCACAGGAGGGGTGCATAGACTGGGTCAAGAACAGAACAGGAGTGCTAGTAAGCAGTGGAGTGGGTCAGTGAGTGGCCAGAGCACTTCCAGCCTAAGTGAGATAGAGAAAGACAGTCTCCAAAAGCAAAGTGAGGCAGGATGTGAACTCACATCTTCCTACCTCTATGTTGAATGCCCTAGCCACTTCACCCAACATGCCTCCCATTTGTGTGCTTGTCCTTAGATCCTTCAGTCATAAAGAGGAAAATTTCCATAAATTTTTTACACAATTTCTGGAAGAAACCTCCAAAAATATCTAGTCCAGGGTTCTTAACTATTTTTTTTTGTCATGGACCCCTTTTCTGTTGTGAGAAAGCCTATATACCTCTTCTCAGAAGAATGTAGAATCACCAGAAGAAATAATTATATTGAAATAAAGATGCCATTTTTTCCCTCATCCAAATTCATGGCTTCCTTGAAATTATCTGTAGACCCCAGATTAATAAGCCCTGATATAGTCCAACATTCTCATATTACAGATGAGGAAAGTGAGATACACAGAGGATAAATGACTTGCTCAAGCTAATGAGTGGAAGAGTCAGGACTTGGACCCTTTCTGACCTTATCTCTTTGTTCTAGCTTACTTCCTTACTTCTCCCATGGGGATTTGCATTATAATAGAGATTAATAGGTTATTAAGAATAACTAGAGGGGGCCAGCTGAGTAACTCAGTGGATTGAGAGCCAGAGCTAGAGATGAGAGGTCCTAGGTTCAAATCTGGCCTCCGACACTTCCTAGTTGTGTGACCCTGGGCAAGCCCCTTAACCCCCATTGCCTATTCCTTACCACTCTTCTGCCTTAGAACCAATATACCGTATTGATTCTAAGGTGAAAGGCAAGGGTTATTTTAAAAAATTAAATAAAAAAATTTAAATTTAAATTAAAAAAGAATAACTGGTATTTATTTAAATAATCTTTCTTTACAGAGCATTTTATATTGATGATATCATTTAACTTCTCATAACAATCTGGTTAAGTAAGTTGGTATTATCTATGGTATTAGGGGTATGGGATGATCAGGAAGTGCTAGAACCTTTGGTGTGAGGGCTTGCTTACCCCTTCCTAGGGCTACTTATCTACCTTTGGTGTCCACCTGTCACTCAACTCTCACTCGTGGGCCCAAGAAACAGCCATACTCTGGTAAAATTGTCTCTACAGATGAGCTACACTAAACTGGGGGGTAATTGAAAGGCTTCAAACCCATTGATGAGTTAGGAACCTCAAGTTCATGAAGACTTCTAGCAGAATGGATGGACAAAAACAATTTGTTCCAATGATCTTCTGTTGCAAAGATGCTAAAGGCACCTGCTGCATCCTGGACCATCACTAGTCATCCTGACTTATCACTAGACTTTGATGATTTTGGAAGAGAGAGTGAAGCTGGCAATTTTGCAGAACTCTGCCTCACTTAAATCCAATTCACACACAAGCCAAGATATCACCTTCATGCTGCCATTGGACTTCTTTGAAAATACAGAATGAACAACAATATCTACATTTTACATATGTGGAAATTTAGCGAAGGGAAACTAAATGACTTCATCCCTATAGTTAGTCACACTGACAGAAAATGTGAGGAAGCAGATTCAACTTCAAGTCTTCTTGACTTTCTAGCCAGCATTTTATCCACCAAGTCTGTTCTTTTTTATTGTTATCTTTACATTCCCAGCAAACAACACTTTAAAAAAAAAGCCTTATTCTGTGTGTGTGTGTGTGTGTGTGTGTGTGTGTGTGTGTGTGTTTGGGGGTTAGGACCCATGGTTTTGACATTGTGGGAAATTTCCAATGTGGAAATAATCCATGGAAGGGTAAATGTCTTTCTCCTTAGAAATTTGCCTCATCAACTAGTGGAAAACAGACTTTCTCTTGGACACACAGTTAACATGTAACAAAGGCAGGATCTGAACCCATCTCTTCTTTTCTCCAAGTCTAACCCACAATCCTTCACAGGAACATAGTGGGCACATTATAAATGTCTGTTGAATTAATATGTTGAATTTAGGGTCACCTCCACACTATTATGTGACACTGGAATAAGCATTTAGTGAAGAATTACGTTCTACTATTTATATCATGTTTATCTCTGTGGTGCCAAAAGACTCCTCTTCTTGAAACTGAGAGGTTTGGTCTTGCTTCTGACTCAGTTTGAGTAATAACTCACTTAATTGCTAAATTTCTCATGTAAAATAACTCTCCCATGGTGATTTATTTTGTATTTATTTATCTATGTACACAGTGTTTTTCTCCTAGTAAATGTTAGCTTCTTGAGAACCCCACTCCCAAGGTGTATTGACATATGAATTGACATATACACTTTTCTTTTTTTATTATTATTATTTTTTTAACCCTTGTACTTCGGTGTATTGTCTCATAGGTGGAAGAGTGGTAAGGGTGGGCAATGGGGGTCAAGTGACTTGCCCAGGGTCACACAGCTGGGAAGTGGCTGAGGCTGGGTTTGAACCTAGGACCTCCTGTCTCTAGGCCTGACTCTCACTCCACTGAGCTACCCAGCTGCCCCCTACTTTTCTTGACATAAAGCCAGGCAAGAAAAACCAAGAAAACAATATATCCAATGACCCCCCAAATGTACCCACTTTCACTATCCCCTGGACAGTAATGACCTTTCTTAATTAGGATCTCATGTAGCCCTGGGGTTGTACTGTTCTGACTGGTGAGAACTCACTATATCTAGACACCCTTGACTATGACTTACCCAGCTATCTTGCCATGCAGTAATCAAATTAACAGAATCATTAGAGTTTATTGGGTGTTCAGGGAACACCTCCAGTGTGAGGGCTTGTTGAGCCCTTTTGGGGGCTTTCCTCCTTTGGTGTCCACTTGATACTCAGCTCTTATCTGTGGCTTCAAGAAGCTATAGCAGCCACACCCTGGTAAAGCATCTTAGCTAAATCAGGTGGAGGATAAGCAACAAAACTCAAACCTTTAGGTAAGTTAGGGGAGTATCTACCCCAAGTCCCCATAAAATGGGCACATGAAAAGAATTTGTTCCAACAATCATGAAGGTGGCAGAAACAGGAAATATAAAGCACCTTGAGTTTGGTTAGACTCTGAAGAACCAGTCACCTTGGCTTTTGTCTTGCCACTGGACTTAGATGACTGGAAGAGAGACTGAGGCTGACAACTTTGTACAACCCTACATCACTTAAATCCAATTTATGCCAAAGCCAAAATAATGTCTTTTTGGTTCTCTTCAGGCATGAAAGACAACAACCAGCCTAGAGTAGCATTCCTTCTGGAAAAGGCAAGTCAATGGACTGCCTCAGAGCTCCACTCACCACACCTCTACCTTTCCAAATAGAAATTCTCTTTGGGCCACCACTCCTCTATATGTGTGGTTTCCTCTTATTTGGATGTAAGTTCCTTGTTGGCAGGGCTTGTCTCTTTTGCATTTATATCTCCAGTACTTAGCACAGTTCCTGCCACATGGAAGATACTTAATAAATGATTTAAGGCACTTTACTGAGTACCTCTCATCCTTAGAGAGGAGAAAGAAAAGAATTAAACTTAAAGGAAGAATCCATCGGAAAGGGAAAAAGTCTTGAGGGGAAGAACTTGAGGAAGAGCAAAAGAAGGTAGTTGTTAAACCAAGGTAAGATCAATTGGTAAGATGAGGCAAAAAAATGGTTCCTCGTCTTTTTATGAGGAACAAGGTTAATGAGAGAAGATAAAGGGAATTGGGTAGGACAATAAGGTTGCAAAGAGGTGGTTACAAAAAATATTTATGAGCAAATTAAGCTTTGCAGCATATTTTGCATACTTTTATCTCAGATGAATTTCACCATCATCCTTTGAAATACATTTGGTATTGAGTTATTTCAATTACATCCCATTTGGGGTTTTCTTGGCAAAGATAACTAGAGTTATTTGCCATCTACTTCTCCAACTCATTTTATAGATGAGGAAATTGAGGCAAACAAAATTATGTGACTTGCCCACGGTCACCTAGTTATGAAGTGTCTGAGGCCAAATTTGAATTCATAAAGATGAATTTTCCTGATTCTAAGCTTGGCCTTCTATCCACTGTGTCACCTAGATATATGTAGGTTCTATAAAATTCCCATTTTATAGATGGGGAAACTGAAGCTCTGAGAGATCAACTGAATTAGCTTTTCTTTTTGATCCCATGTCCAGAGCAATTTCCACTCTACAGTGCCATCTCTGCCATGGATGCCACTTTGATGGTGGACACAACATAATTAAAATATTATGTTTACTGGATATGTTCTTATTTGAAGGCAGGATAGGGGATTAAAGAATAGAACTTGAAGTCAGAGATCTGGATCCAATTTCCTATTCTATTATTTACTAGTTGTATGACTTTAAATAGTCCCTTGACATTTCTGAGTCTAAGCTTCTTTATGTAGAAAATTAGAATAATACACACAGTACATACCTCACAGGGTTGTGAGTATAATAGGGGTCTGGCACATGCACTGATCTTATCATCTTTTGGGGATGGTACCTCAACACACAAGTCACCAGGCAGCTGCTTCCAGAGAATCATAATGATGTTTAAGAGGAGTGCCTTGAACAATTCTGAGGGAATTATGAAAAAGAATGCTATCCATATTCAGAGGAAGAACTGTGGGAGTAGAAACACAGAAGAAAAACAACTGCTTGATCACATAAGCCGATAGGCATATGATTGGGGATGTAGTCTCTAAGCGATCACCCTAGTGCAAATATTAATAATATAGAAATAGGACTTGATCGATCAATGGCACATGTAAAACCCAGTGGAATTGCTCATTGGCTATGGGAAGGGAGTGGGAGGAGGGGAGGGAAAGAACATCAATCATGTAACCATGGGAAAATATTCTATATTAATTAATTAAATAAATGAATTTCAAATAAAATAAAAAATAAAGAACATAAAAAAGAGATGTGCCTTGGAAAGTCTGTAGAGCATATGTGGATATTCTGTAACTAGTTCTGGTTGGCTAACAATATGGGTTCAATTGGCTGTGCAACCAAAACTGTCAGCATCTTCCAATAGACCTGAGTCAACTTTGCTTGGTTAGTCTTGGTCTTATAGTGTTCAGTTGTGCTTTGGTGGTGTGATACAGTCAAATGAGGAACTACCTTGTAAGAGGAAGGTCCATGAGGCCTTTTTATCCTGTTAAGGAGGTCACATGGCCCCCCAAAAGAACAGGCCTGGGGCTTTGTCCTTTTCATTATTTTCCATCCTAGTTTCAACCTAGGATGGTGATTGGTTCCCACTACTTGGTTGGTTGGGAGAGATAGCCACAGCAATCCAAGATAGGTGTTGCCCTTGGCCCAATACTGAAGTCTTAAGAGCAAATACTTCAGTACTCCACCTCAAAAAAATAATTCATCAAGCAGTTCTACTATATCTCAATATCAGATTGATAGGACCAATGTTATGTAGGAGGTCAGCTAAGTTTTAAGTCTGCTCCTCCAGAGACTGAGGTGAAGTGAAGAAGACTAGGACCTCAACATGCTGACAGAAATATTTTTACATTTGTTCTTGGTATCTTTTCTTTTTTCTCTTAATTCAATTTTATTTTATTCTACCTTCCCACCCACTAAGAAAGCAAGAAAAATAAAACCCATTACAAATTTATATAACCAAGCAAAACAAATTCTCATCTTGCTATATTGTTGAAGTAAATATCCCTTTGTAAAAGTTAACCTATGTCAAATGGTTCATTGGTACTGGGGCACTATCACCAGTCCCAAGCAATGAGGAGAATGTAGCCAGTGAAACTCAAAGCAGTGTCAGAGAAAAAGCAACATCCCACAATCCCCTGATGATATATATGCTAGAACTCTGAAGGGACATAAAACAAGCCCAAATCAGAGCAGAGAGTGAGACCAGAATATATAGAGTACTTGAGAAAAGTGTTTTGTATATACTTCAAAGTTTTACACAAATATAAACTATTATTCCTCAATCTAATGGATAGGTAAGGCATTTTAGTTTCTCTTGAGATTAAAAAAAAGTCATCATTGTTCCAAAGGGTAAATAAAATATTCTTTCAAATATGACTCCATTTCTTCCCTTAAGAAAAGCACATAGTTAAATTGCATCCTATTCAGTAAAAATTAAAAATTCAAATAATGGTCAAAAACCCAATTTAAATTGCCTAGAATATTATTTCCCTATGCAAGGGAAGATATCTGAGTCAGCTAGGTTACCAAGACTTTCATCTGGAAAAAATGGACACCTGTCAAAAGGGATCAGCAATTCTCCAGAGTTTGAATTTCTTAACGCATTATTAGTTAGTGCCTTGGAGGAAATCCAGTTCAGAAAAGTGACCTCACCATGCAAATCCTTATTTGATTCTTAGCTGCAGGATTTTGACATATTTATCCTCAGAGCCAGATCTGGATTTTTTGATATGTTACTTTACAATATCTCTTCTCCCCTGGATGTTTTTTAATCACTCCTACAACTCAAAGGTTACAATTTCTGTTGACTTTTCTACATAGCGTATGCAAAGCTACAATTCTATGGGGAATATTTGTTTTCACATTGGGAACTCACTGGTAGGGTCACCTGAAAAAAAAAACATTACAACTAAGGATGGCTATGCAAGGAGGAGAAGTCTAGGGAGAGGAAAACAGAGTTCTACACCCCTTTAGTGTGTTTCATTTTGAGAGCTGTCTCCCTGGGTAAACCAGAGGTAATTTTTCTTCTTGGCTTCTTCTTGTTTCATTTTTTTTTACTTGTTCACCAGCTTAAAATATAATCTAGGATAGAAATAATTCATGCCAGTAATAAAAATTGCCTGCACAATAATATACAGAGAAGTTATAAAACAAGGAAGAATAAATTGTGATTCAAATACTTTTGACTATTTCTATACATCATCCAACATCTGAATGAAGACTGAAAAATCCAGCTGCTCTCAAGTACCTGGATATTTGGTGTCAAATGGATTTAATGTTTTAGGATTTATCTAAATGCTAAATTATGGATGTATATATGTATCTCTCTATCTATATCTATCTCTATATATACATATACCTATCTATATCTATATCTATATAATATATACATATTTATGTGAGACATTAGTGGGTACAGTGAGTAGAAAGCCTTGGACCTGGAGTCAGACTTAGTCACCTACTGGCTATATAACCATGAGCAAGACAGTTAACCTCTGCTGCCTCAGTTTCCTCATCTTTAAAATAGATATAATAATAGTATTTACTCTTCATGGTGACCCTGGACAAATCACATAACCCTGTTTGCCTCAGTTTCCCCATCTGTAAAATGAACTGGAGATGGAAATGGAAGCTCACACTCCAGTATCTTTGCCAAGAAAACCCCAGATATAGTCAGAGTTGGACATGCCTGAAACAACTGAACAACAACACCACCTTCCAGAGTTGTGAGAATCAAATGATATATACTTAAGCATTTAGCATAATTCCTGGCACATAATAGACTCCTGATAAATGCTTGTTCCCTCATGCATACACATGAAATATATTTTGTATCCTATAAAAGTAATTTAAATAATACTAAGAGAACATATTAGGAAGTATTTAAGCAATGAATATAGATTCACAGGGAAACTGGCTTTGTCCTATATAGTATCTAAAGAAAACATCCTTAAGCAAGGAGTTCTACCACACTGGTAAAGATTTACAGATAATAAAAGTGTGATGATTGGCTAGCTGTGTGGGATAAACACTGCAATAAACCTTTTTCTTTTAACTGTTTTGTTTTTTTTGTAGAATGCTTTCAAATTATAAAGAAAATATAAACATCATGGCCCTTTAAAAAATCATACTGTATTATTCACCAGGACAAAGTAACCCTGAGTGAGTGAATCAGGAATTAACTCTATTTTTTCCCAAAGAAGATAAAAGGAAAAAAATAATAGGGGAAGAATATGGTATATTGTTTTTGGCCATATAAGGGGAATGTAATGCCAAGTTTGAGTAACAAAAATATTTGGAAAAGGTAAATAGACTTCTATTCCAAAAGGCAGGTAAATTTAAGTTAAGAGATTGGCTCAAATAGCTTAAAAATAATCTAAGATGTCCATTAGGTGGAAGAAAGGTAATCCATATCGAAGTTCAAACAATTAAGTTAGTTACAAGGTGCATCATTGTACTTGGTTTTTGTTTTGTTTTGCTTTTTGTAACATTTGCTCTGAGAATCTTTTCTGTTGTTAAGTAGAATTCATTAATTTTTGTTACCTCAGTAAACAAATATACTTATTTGCATACTATACATATGTAATTCTATATATTTGTATATATTACACATATTTTGAGATACTTGGAAGGGATGACATTCTTTTGACTCCAGAGGACAGAACTAAGAACAATAGATTGGAATTGAAAAGAGGTAAATACAAGCCTGGAATAAAGAAAAACTCCCTAAAATTTTAATTTTTTCAATTCAATTTTACCTGTTCAAAAATTTCAATTCAAAATTATTTAAAAAATGGAATTAGGTGCCTTAAATGTTTAGGAATTTTCCCCTCACTAAAGAACCTATTGCCTCATACTGTTTGTTCACATTGAGTTTGCTGTCCCCTAAAATCTCCAGATATTTTCAGACCAATTGATGTGAAGCCTTCCCTGTACAACAATAGTTGTTCATTTAATTTTTTTAAGACTTTACATTGGGGGTTAAGATGGTGGCAGAGTAAGGAGCAGCTGCTCGATCTCTCCTGACCGAAGCATACAGGACTCCTCAAGGGGAAATAAAAACGAGTCCAGAAGAATGAAGGAACCCCACAACAGGGTGCAGCATTGAAGGTACACAGAATCGGGGCATTTCCATGCTATAAAGGGGTGAAACAGCTCTCACTAAAACACGAGAGGAAGAAGCCCCTCCCCCCACGCCCCACATCACACACCTCGCACAACACCAATGCACAAGTGTGAAAACAGGACTGGGGCAACCAGATAATCACTGGCAGCCCCAGGGCTTGTACCTGTGTGCAGCAAGACGAGGGACCCCAAGTGGCTGGGGGTGCGCACAGACTTTCTCCAAGCGTCCAGGTAGGTGAAGGCACCGCCTCAGGCCAGGACAAAGGCCTCTAAAACATGGACTTTCCCAAGTGCTGAAGGCATTGCCTCAGGTGCGAATAAAGATCTCCAGCCCATAGACTTTCACTACCTTCTGCAGGGGTGAAGGCAGTGCCCTAAGAGCATCTGCGCAGGCAAAGGCAGTGCCCTAGGCTTGAATAACTATCTCCAGCCCAGACTTGGACCTCCAGTGAGGACCCGCATGGTGGCAGTGGAAGCAGCCCCAAAGACTGCTGAAGGAACCTCAGGCAGAGGGGCAGACCGGGAACTACCAGGAGGCCTGACCCCGAGGACAAGGAGACCGGAGCCCCCGGGAGCTTGCAAGGCGAGGGCAGACCCTGAGTGCAAAGACAAAGGGGGGGGGGAAGGGGCGGGGCTAACAATGGCCAGCAATAAGTAAGTCCAGAAGAAAAAGACTATCAAGAGAAACTCTGGAACACTCGACAACTTCTACACAGAGAAAATCCAGACAATAGAGGAGGGAAAACAAAAATCCAAACCTCCCCCAAAAAAATGAAAACTGGTCACAAGCTATGGAAGAGTTTAAAAATGAAATGCTGAGGAAGATGGAAGAAATCTGGCAAGAAAATAACAGTTTAAAAGGCAGAATTTCGCAACTGGAAAGTGAGACAAGTCAACTGAAGACCAAAACTGACCACATTGAAAAGGAAAACCAAAAAATTATAGCTGAAAACCAAAACATTAAAGCCGAAAACCAGTCCTTAAAGGCTAGAATTGAACATTTAGAAACCAATGATCTCTCAAGACAACAAGAACAAATAAAACAAAGTCAAAAGACTGATAAAATAGAAGGAAACATGAAATATCTCAATGAGAGAGTGACAGACCAAGAAAACTGGTCTAGAAGAGACAACTTGAGAATCATTAGTCTTCCAGAAAAGGCAGAAATTAATAGAAACTTGGACTCCATACTTAAAGAAATTATTCAGCAAAATTGCCCTGAAGTTCTACAACAAGAGGGCAATATAGACATTGAAAGGATCCATAGATCACCCTCTACACTGGACCCAGAAAAGACAACACCCAGAAATCTAATAGCGAAATTGAAGAGTTTTCAAGTTAAAGAAAAAATCTTACAAGAAGCCAGAAAGAGACAATTCAAATATCAAGGAGCACCAATAAGGATCACACAGGATCCAGCAGCCTCAACGCTAAAAGACCGCAAGGCTTGGAATACAATATTCAGAAAGGCAAGAGAGCTGGGCCTTCAGCCACGAATCAACTACCCAGCGAAACTAATATACTTTCAGGGGAAAGTATGGGCATTCAACAAAATTGAAGAATTCCAAGTTTTTGCACAAAAGAGACTGGGACTAAATAGAAAATTTGACACTCAACCACAAATATCAAGAGAAAGATGAAAAGGTAAATAAGAAACAGAGGGAAAAGAAAGAAAACTCATAGTTTTTTAAGCTTGACTCTTTAAGGGCATAAATAAGATCTAATTATCTGTATTACTAGGTGGAGAAATGCTATATATAATTCTCTGTAGTGAACTCTATACACTATTATAACATTCACTATTATAGCAACCAGAAGAATAATTCATAGGGAGAGGACAGGATACTAAATGGTCTAAGAAGACATGGGGGGTGGGAAAGAGGCGGGGAATAGTAGGGGACACCAAGAAAAATCTGAGTAAATAAGAAAAATAAGATATTTTATTACACACAAAGAGGGCATGGGAAGGGGAGGGGATAAATAATACTATAAGAAGGAGAGGAAGAGAGCATAATCAAACCTTACTCTCAGTGTAATCAACCTGGAGAAGGAAGAGTAGCTTTATTATCCATCCGGATTAAAAACTCTATCTAATCCTACTGAGAAAGTCAGAAGGGATAAACCAAAGGGAGCAGGGGAGTGGGGAGGCCAAAAAAGGGAGGGGAGAAGAAGGGGAAAGGAATTTATTTGGTCTTTAAAAAAACAAAAAAAGGGGAACAACAAGGGAGGGGGAAGAAAGGGAAGTCAATCAAGGGAGGGGATAAGGGATACCAGCTCAAAGCAAACCACTGGTGTAAAAGAAAATAGTGTAATAAGAAGGAGTGGGTCTAGGGGAGGATACAAAAATGTCAGTGAATACACAACTAACAATTGTAACTCTGAATGTGAATGGGATGAACTCGCTCATAAAACGGAAGCAAATAGCAGAGTGGATCAGAAACCAAAATCCTACCATAGGTTGTCTACAAGAAACACATATGAGGCAGGTAGACACACACAAGTTCAAGGTTAAGGGTATGAGCAAAATCTTTTGGGCATCAAATGAGAAAAAGAAGGCAGGAGTGGCTATCATGATCTCTGACAAAGCCAAAGTAAAAATAGATATGATTAAAAAAGACAGGGAAGGTCATTACATCCTGATTAAAGGCAGTATAAACAATGAGGAAATAACACTGCTCAATATATATGCACCAAGTGGTATAGCATCCAAATTCATAAACTAGAAACTGGCAGAGCTCAAGAAGGAAATAGATAGTAAAATCATACTAGTGGGAGATCTAAATATTCCTCTTTCAGATCTAGATAAATCAAACCAAAAAATAAATAAGAAAGAGGTAAGAGAGATGAATGAAGTCCTAGAAAAATTAGATTTAATTGATATGTGGAGAAAAATAAATAGGGACAAAAAGGAATACACCTTCTTTTCAGCTGCACGTGGTACATTTACAAAGATTGACCATGTAATAGGGCATAGAATCATGGCAAACAAATGCAAAAGAGCAGATATAATAAATGTAACCTTCTCAGATCATAATGCGATAAAAATAATAATCAGTAAGGGCACCTGGACAGGAAAATCAAAAGCCAATTGGAAATTAAACAATATGATTCTGCAAAACCAATTTGTCAAAGAAGAAATCATAGAAACAATCAACAATTTCATTGAAGAGAATGACAATAATGAGACATCCTACCAAACTCTGTGGGATGCAGCCAAGGCAGTACTCAGGGGGAAATTTATATCCTTGAGTGCATATATTAACAAATTAAGGAGGGCAGAGATTAATGAATTGGGCATGCAACTCAAAAAATTAGAAAGCAAACAAATAAAAAACCCCCAGATGAAAACTAAATTAGAAATACTAAAAATTAAGGGAGAAATTAATAAAATTGAAAGTAAAAGAACTATTGAATTAATAAATAAGACTAGAAGCTGGTATTTTGAAAAAACAGATAAAATAGACAAAGTACTAGTCAATCTAATAAGAAAAAGGAAAGAAGAAAACCAAATTGACAGTATTAGAGATGAAAAGGGAGACCTCACCTATAATGAAGGGGAAATTAAGGCAATCATTAAGAACTATTTCACCCAATTATATAGCAACAAATATAACAATTTAGGAGATATGGATGAATATTTACAAAAATATAAATTGCCTAGATTAACAGCAGAAGAAATAGAATACCTAAATAATCCCATATCAGAAATAGAAATTGAACAAGCCATTAAAGAACTCCCTAAGAAAAAATCACCAGGACCTGATGGATTCACAAGTGAATTCTATCAGACATTCAAAGAGCAACTAATCCCAATACTATACAAATTATTTCATATGATAAGCAAAGAAGGAGTCCTACCAAATTCATTTTATGACACAAATATGGTACTGATTCCAAAGCCAGGTAGACCAAAAACAGAGAAAGAAAACTACAGACCAATCTCCCTAATGAACATAGATGCAAAAATCTTAAATAGAATATTAGCAAAGAGACTCCAGCAAGTAATTAAGAAGGTCATCCACCATGATCAGGTGGGATTTATACCAGAAATGCAAGGATGGTTCAACATTCAGAAAACCATCCACATAATTGACCATATCAACAGTCTAACAAACAAAAATCACATGATTATCTCAATAGATGCTGAGAAAGCCTTTGACAAAATACAGCATCCATTCCTATTGAAAAGTATAGGAATAGAAGGACCCTTCCTAAAAATAATAAACAATATATACCTAAAACCATCAACAAGCATTATATGCAATGGGGATAAATTAGAAGCCTTCCCAATAAGATCAGGAGTGAAACAAGGATGCCCATTATCACTTCTATTATTCAACATAGTACTAGAAACACTAGCAATAGCAATTAGAGAAGAAAAAGAAATTGAAGGTATCAAAATAGGCAACAAGGAGACTAAGCTATCACTTTTTGCAGATGATATGATGGTCTACTTAAAAAATCCTAGAGAATCAACTAAGAGGCTGGTAGAAATAATCAACAACTTTAGCAAAGTGGCAGAATACAAAATAAATGCACATAAATCATCAGCATTTCTATACATTTCCAACACATTAGAACAGCAAGAGGTAGAAAGAGAAACACCATTTAAAATCACCCTAGACAATAATATAAAATGCTTGGGAATCAGTCTAACAAAACAAACACAGCTATTATACGAAAACAACTACAAAACCCTTTCCAAACAAATAAAACTGGACCTCAACAATTGGAAAGCCATTAACTGTTCATGGGTAGGACGAGCTAACATAATAAAAATGAACATCCTACCCAAATTAATTTACCTATTTAGCTCCATACCTATCAAATTACCAAAAAACTTCTTACTGAATTAGGAAAAACTATAACAAATTTCATTTGGAATAACAAAAGATCAAGAATATCAAGGGAAATAATGAAAAAAAATGTGAAGGAAGGGGGCCTAGCAGTACCAGATATCAAACTATACTATAAAGCAGCAGTCATTAAATCAATATGGTACTGGCTAAGAGATAGAAGGGAGGATCAGTGGAATAGACTCGGGGTTAATGATGTCAGCAAGACAGTGTATGATAAACCCAAAGAGCCCAACTTTTGGGACATGAATCCACTATTTGACAAAAACTGCTGGGAAATTTGGAAAACAATATGGGAGAGATTAGGTCTAGATTAACATCTCACACCCTACACCAAGATAAATTCAGAATGGGTGAATGACTTGAATATAAAGAGGGAAAATATAAATAAGTTAAGTGAACACAGAATAGTATACTTGTCAGATCTCTGGGAAAGGAAAAATTTTAAAACCAAGCAAGAGTTAGAGAAAATTACAAAATGTAAATTTAATGGTTTTGATTATATTAAGCTGAAAAGCTTTTGTACAAACAAAAACAATGTAGTCAAAATCAGAAGGGAAACAACAAATTGGGAAAAAATCTTTATAACAAAAAACTCTGACAGGGGTCTAATCACTCAAATATACAAGGAGTTAAAGCAATTGTATAAAAAATCAAGCCATTCCCCAATTGATAAATGGGCAAGAGACATGAATAGGCAATTTTCAGGTAAAGAAATCAAAAGTATCAATAAGCACATGAGAAAGTGTTCTAAATCTCTAATAATTAGAGGAATGCAAATCAAAACAACTCTGAGGTATCACCTCACACCTACCAGATTGGCTAAAATGAAAGAAGGGGAGAGTAATGAATGTTGGAGGGGATGTGGCAAAATTGGGACATTAATGCATTGCTGGTGGAGTTGTGAAATGATCCAACCATTCTGGCTGGCAATTTGGAACTATGCCCAAAGGGCTATAAAAGACTGCCTGCCCTTTGATCCAGCCATACCATTGCTGGGTTCGTACCCCAAAGAGATCATAGATAAACAGACTTGTACAAAAATATTTATAGCTGCGCTTTTTGTAGTGGCAAAAAACTGGAAAATGAGGGGATGTCCTTCAATTGGGGAATGGCTGAACAAATTGTGGTATATGCAGGTGATGGAATACTATTGTGCTAAAAGGAATAATAAACTGGAGGAATTCCATGCAAATTGGAGAGACCTCCAGGAAGTGATGCAGAGTGAAAGGAGCAGAGCCCGAAGAACATTGTACACAGAGACTGATATACTATGGTAAAATCGAATGTAATGGGCTCCTGTACCAGCAGCACTGCAATGACACAAGACAGCTCTGAGGGATTTATGGTAAAGATGCTACCCACATTCAGAGGAAGGACTGCAGGAGAGGAAACATATAAGATAAACAATTGTTTGAATGCATGGGCTGAGGCGGACATGAATGGGAAATAGACCCTGAACAAGGACACATGTTACAACCAATGGAAATGTGCGCTGGCCATGGGTGGGGGGAGAGCGGGGGGGTGAAGGGGAAAGTAGGGGCATAAAATATGTAAACAGGTTAAAAACGAATATTAATAAATGTCTAATAATAAAAAAAATTATTTAGAATATTTTTTAAAAAAAGACTTTACCTTGGTCCCTATTGGATTTCCTTTTATTAGATCCAGCCTAGCATTCTAGATTGCCAAGATCTTTTTGGATCCTGACACTGTGATTTAGTATGTTTAGGTACTCTTCTCATTTTTGTATCAGATTTAAATTTGTTAAGCATGCCAACTCTACTTTTATCCAAGTCACTGATAAAAATGTTAAACTGATAAACTATCCAAGGCCAAATGTAGAGGAAACACCACTAGAGGCTTCTGGGCACCCTGACATTGAAGGATTAATATCTGTTCTTTGAGTCTGCCCATTCAAATAATTCTGAATGTAATGATTTATTTTTTCATTTATTTTTGTTTGTTTGTTTATTTGTTCATTCATTCATTTATTTGCTGTTGTTGGCTTTAGTACCAGAATTCCCTCCTCCCCTTTGATTAAATGACCATGTTCTTTCTTTCTGGATCATATTATTTATAATAACTTTTAAATATCCTTGATTAGACCTGACTGCCTTGCATTTTTAGTAAATCTAAGCCTTTCCTTTGAAAAGCCAATACAAGGACAGATGGTTTAGGGAAGTCTCATTCTTGTTTTTATTTTGGTTTGTCCTACTTAGTGTCAGTAATGGTTTTTTGGTTTTCAGACCATTCTTTTCTCATCATCTTTAGCAAAGCTGTTGTTCATCTCTATATCCTTTTGAATTCACATGGAGTTTATATTACATTATTCTCTTTTGCTTTGTGTTAGTACAAAGAATCACTGATCACTTTCCTCAGTCAGTCTCCAGGCTTGTTCCTGATCATCACAGCTTACTTCTGGGCCACTGGAGTTAAATCATCCTGTGAGTTCACATCATTGGTGCCACAGGCTAATTTCACCTAAGATCATCATTTGCCTCAATGTTGCAGGGAAGCTAAACGATCATTTCTACTTTCTCTTATTTGCTGTGTTTCTTTTCTTAAATTAGTTCTTATTGTTTTTTTATTCTGGCTTTAACACACATCACATAAAATGAGAACTTCCATCTACCAGTGATGGGCAAACTTTTAAAAGAGGGCCAAAGGAAAGGAAATGCCTATCTGTCAGTCTGTTTCTAAGGCAAACAAAGTTTCTCTTTCAAAGTTTCATTGTATTGTATGCTACTCATTGTATTTGTCAGATTAGGAATAATGTCACACATTGGGTTAAAGCATTTTAGGGGGCCCGCATCTGGCCAGCAGGCTGTAGTTTGCCCATCACTGATCTGGACAATAGAAGAGAAGATTGTACGTGAGACTGTGATTCTCTATTAATCAGTGCTTTTTTGAATATATAATAAATACACCAAAGTCGTCCTGCCTAACTTGGATTATTTTTGTCCTCTTTGGAGAATTCTTTAAAAAATATTTGAATGACCCTTTCTTTTCTTTTCTTCTCTTGGTAGCCCTGTCCCTAAACCTTCTTTCTTCCTCCTCACTACGCCCATTTTTTCAGTGGAAATAAAAATAAAAATAAAAGCAAAACTCTTCTGACAAATATGAATCATCAGGTAAAACACATTCCCACATTAGAGGTGTCTAAAAATCTGTCATATTTCACATCTTGAGCCCATCATTCTTCTGTCAGAAGGTAATCAGAACACTTCATTATCAGTCCTCTGAAATAGAGGCTTGTCATTGCATTGATCAGAGTTCCTAAGTCTTTCAAAGGTGCTTGATTTTACAGTGTTGTTATTGTACAATTTGTTCTCTTGGTTCTGCTGACTTTATTCTGGATCAGTTCATACAAATCCTTCCCATGTTTCTCTGAAACTAGTCTGTTCATCATTTAAAATACCGTAATTTGTTCAAACATTCCCAATATAGGTACCATCTTAGTCTCCAGGTCCCTGCTATAGCAGAAAGAGTTTGCTATAGGTATAGGTCTGTACATAGAGGCCCTTTCCTCTTTCTTTAACATAGACATAGTATCAATGGATCAATGACTCCATTTAATTATATTGTCATCTTGTTTATAACCTATCATCTTTTCCACAAGGATATAGTTTGCCTGGCAAAATGCCTTAAATTCATCAGTGACTGCATAGGGTTGATCATCAAACCCATGAAACAACTATGTGATACAGTGGATAGACTGCTGGACACGGAGTCAGAAAAACCTAAATTCAAATTCCACCTTGGAACTTACTAGTTTATAACTCTGGGCAACTCACTTAATTTCTGTCTGCCTCGGTTTCCTAATAATAATAATAATAATACCACAGAGCTGTGGTGAGGACACCAATATAAGATATTTATAAGGCACTTTGTACACCTTAAAACACAAAATAATTATGAGCCATTAGCCATGAAAATTGATGAGATCACATAGAGAGATGAAGAAGAAAGCCTTGGCATAATCCTGGGAGATCCTCATCCTTAGAAACCCGAGTTACCAAGAAGAAAAGGCAGGTTAGGTAATGGAAGAACCAGGAGTGTTAGGGTAGCCAAGGAGAAAAGTATCCAGCAGGACTTGTGTTAAGAGTCATTAAGAAAACATTGGTTTAGGGGCAGTTAGGTAGTATAATGGCTAGAGTGCCAGACCTGGAAACAGGAGGACCTTGGTTCAAATATGACCTCAGGCACTTCTAGCTATGTGACCCTAGGCAAGTCACCTAACCCAGATTGCTTAGTCCTTGCCACTCTTCTGTTTCAGGATTGATACTAAGAGAGAAGGTAAGGATTTAAAAAGAAAAGAAAGATTGGTTGGGGTTTGGGTCTAAAAAGGGGGAAGAAGATGGAAGATTGAGGTAAGCAACATGTTCAGACAGACTTTGAAGAGGACAAAGAACCAAAGCTTATTCTGCTTGTCTGTTTTTTGTTAGGGTACTTGGTTCTACCCCGTTAAGTCCTAAAGGTTTTGTGTTAGATTTTACTCTTTATTTTTATGCTTATTTGATTATTTATTTTTATTGAAAGTTATTAAGGTTAATTTTTCAAATTTAACGGATAATTGGTGGTCTTTGAGGTAATAATTTCTGTAGTTTGGTGGGGACAAAAAAACAATGGCAGGGGGTTAAGAAGTGAGTGGGTGGTAAAAGAAATAGAAACAACTCACTTAGATGCCTCTTTTTCAGGTTTTAGCAATGACAGGAAGCAGGGATGTGGGATGATAGCCTGAGAGAGCAAAATGATGGCTTTTGAAGGATAGAGGAGATTCGAACATGTTTGTAGGCCATGGGAAAGAGCTTGTAGATAGGAAGAGTTTGGAAGGGAGGAGAGAGATGGATGGAAATAATGAATGAGGTGACATCCCAGAGGAAATCAAAACAAACAGGATTTGAGGCAGGCCGGTGTTATGATGGTAAAATGCTTGTCCTGAATTCAGGAAGATCTAAATTCAAAGTCGGGTTCTGATACTTGCTACCTATGTGACCTGGGACAAATCACTCAACCTCTGACTCTTATCAGTTTTCCCAACTGTGAAATGAGGATAATAGCACTTACCTCAAAAGATTCTTGAGGGGATCAAAGGAGTTAACATATATAATAAAGCCTTGCCAACTTTATTAAAATGCTCGCTGCTATTATTATCAGGACACAAGTAGAGAGTCAGCCTTAGCAATGAGGAGGGTCCTTTCATCTTTTGATATCAGAGGACAAAAGAAGATAAAGATAGGTTTTTGGATGTAGAGTCAAAAAATGTTTTATCAATAAAATTGAGAGGGAATGAGGATGTTTGGAGATTGAGGGTTCAAGGAGTGATCATATTTAGCATAGTCTCTGCCACAAATGTAAAAGAATCAATATGGAAAGACTTACAGTATGGCTACATAGCAGCAGATAGAGTCCCAGGTGAGTTTAGATACCATGAATTTGTAGGAAACCCAAAGAACACAGTTGGTATGGTTTCTGCTAACAGCTTGGGAATAGGGATGGTTGATAAGAGCAACCCAACTATATTGGCAAGGCATAGAGGATAAGGGATCAAGGGATTTAAGGGTAGGGAACAGTGCATACTGAACTGGTTAAGTAGATGTTCAAGACACTGAAGAAAGCAAGGCCAAAATCGGGATAATGGACTTGGGAGAACAGGGAGGGAGAGACAAAGGGCCTGAAGTGAAGTGAGACGTGTAGGTGAAGTGAGACAAAGGAAAAGATGGAGGAACACTATATTATCATCCAAGAGCAGAATTTGTATTTAAATCATGAAAACTGCAGTTATGAATGACAGCGAGGATTGTAGAGGCAGCTGAAGTAAAGTAGGGCTCTATAGATTATGGGAACTGAAAAAGTTGATGAACTTGGAGGTCAGGTTGTTGGAAGAAGCACTGAATAATAAAGTTCCTGAGGATGAGAGAAGGAGATTATAAGTCAAGTACTAAACTCCTTGTAAAAGAAGGGAAAGTAACTTGGATATGACAAAGGCAAGGATCTAAGCAGAGCAATACATATATATGTGTACATATATATTTACAAATGTAGAGACAGATCTATAGCTATCTCTCTATATGTATATATTAACACCTATATATATCATTATATATCATTTATAAACATATATGTGGAGAGAGAAAGAGAGAGAGAGAGAGAGAGAGAGAGAGAGAGAGAGAGAGAGAGAAGGAGAAAGAAAAAGGGAGGGAGAGGGAGAATCTTTAAGGTCACTGAGTGATGATGGAAAGAAAGAAGCAGTAATGAATGTTGGAAAAGTTGGCATAGGACAAGGTATCTTCTTGGAGGATCTGGGTTTCCATGAGCCCCTGTAACTGCAAAAGATTCTAAGAGGAAGAGATCTAAGAGAAGAGAAGAGGTCATGGATTGTGGAGGGATAGGACTGAATTAGGTAAGGGAAAAGTACTAGAAGAGACCACAGAGGAAAAAAATGGGACTGCTATCTCTATTGTGGATGGATATGTCATTTGGTGAAGGAGCTCCATAATCTCAGAAAGGGTATAAAAGATAAAACTACTTCATTCCTCTGTCCCCAAATTCTTGATGTTAAGGGATACTGGTCTCATCTCATATCAATGTAAACAGAACCACTAGAATATGGGGATATTTTCATAGTTTTAGGCGTTGAGGAAGAGGGAATAAACATTTGCATAGCACCTACTAAGTGCCAGACTCTGCACAAATATTATCTCATTTAATCCTTACAACAACCCTGAGATGTAGGTGCTATTTTTATCCTCATTTTGCAGTTGGAGAAGTTGAGGAAAACATCAGTTAAGTGACTTGCATAGGGTCACAGGTAAAGCCTGAGGGCAGATTCAAACAACAAAAAAAAAAAAAGAAAAAGAAAAAGAAAGAAAAGATTCCAGCTTCAAAGTTCTATCTATAATGCCACCTAGTTGCTTTAGAGAATTTCCAGGAGCAAGCATCACAGCTAAAGCCTGTTAGGTCATAACTCAGTGGTAGAAGGATCAGAACTAACTCTTGCTAAGACCAGGGATGGGACAGGATAGAGGGAGTGATATTTTTGTTATTTTAAATTTTAAAATATGATTCTATCTAAAACAAATGTTTGATATTGAACTTAGAAACTTAGAAACTAAGAGATGCTGCCAATAAACCTCATCTCTTACTAGAAAGTTTCAGTTTTGCCATTGACCCACTTGGCTGGAAAGTTCAATTAGGTCGCAGGAAGCAGCCTAGCACACAGCCTTCCAAAAGGAAGTGCATCATATCAATCCCAGGGATTGTAACAATCAAAAGAGAAAACTCTGTCCTCATGTCCAGAAAGGATTCTTACTGTGTCCTCAAGTTTCAGGAGGAGACACACCTTAGCCCAGGATTTACATTTAGTCTTTAGACTCTGGAATCTGCTGTGCTGTGCTCATACTTTGGCAAAGTTCTTAGGGAATTAAATACACCACCCCAATGTCACTCACAGGCACTGTTGGAATAAGTTGCCATGGAAAGTTTATGCTTTGGCGCCAATAAAAGAGAATGTATTTTATGGGTCTAGCACATAGGCTAGAGGCAACCCCTCAGCTGAGACTCCAAGTCTGGCAAGTTAAACTATTTACCGTTCTATAACCTAGTCATGGGATATGTACCAGTTTCATTGCTAGGGGAGTCTGACCTCTCCTCTGAGACTTGGATGCCCTGTTCTCACATTCACAGGCTCATCACCCCAACCCCAGTTTCTATGGGAACAAATATATTTCTGTCCCTAGTGTAGGGTTTCCTAAAAAAGAAGAAAAATAAAAAGTGATCAATGTATATGCATGAATTGAGTATGAGACAGGCAATAATTCCTACTCAAAGAAAGTTATGATAAGCACAAGAAAATCATAGCATGCATAACAGAATAACCAGAACAGAATTCAGTAGCTCAATTATTATTGCTAGCATGGTCAGATGGGAAGCCAATATTGAAGACTTTTTGGGACATAGAAGAGTTCTCATAAGGTTGTTATTTGGCTGCTTAACAGTGTACCTCTGCTACTAGGCATTGTCTTGATCAAATAACTCACCTAGATTGTTTTAGTGGTCCCTGTCTATAGTCACAATTTCTACTGCCACTGAAACCACACACCTGCTGAAGAGAAGAAACACAAAGAGGGAGGCAAAGGGAGCCGGGGACCAGTGTATAAGCCCAGAGACCCAGTTCACATGACAACCAGTGAAATGGTCTTCACTGCCATTATCTTGGGCTACAGAAGGGCTGTTCTTCACTCTTCATTGAAAATATATCTTGCTGCTGCATGGGGTACAGAAACCAAGATGCATCTCCAGTAAGAGGCTGCCCTTTCTTTTATTAGATATAGTCTCTAATATCATTGATTCTTCTGGCTCAGAGCCTATTAGGAGATTCTCATTGGATGTGTCATATATGGCTAAAAGCCAGGATTTCAAAGCCCCCACATAGTCCACTGGAATAAGACAGGGAATGCTCCAAGGAGGCCCCAAATATGTGGTCTTATAGGGGACAAAGGGAAAGAGCAACAAAAGCTTCATTGGGTTTGATGATTTAAGATGGCTACAGAAACACTTTTTAGCAACCAATGGGAGTGCACAGGGGGTAAAGTGGGTGACTCATATGTGACAGAGCTGGAGGGGAGCAGAGCACTCTGGATGTTCCCCTCCCCTCTTTACACTGGTTGAGGACATTCCTCATTTCACCCACCCCTCCACCCAACAGCCCAATGGGAATACTTCCTCCCTTCCCTGTGTGGGGTATGGAGGGCAGGGCAAGCCCAGCACTTGGTGGGGGCTGGAGGCATAGCATGCTGTCTCTGGTGGGGAGTGGGCATGGCACTTGGTCTGGGGAATGGGATGGGGGTGGGGCCTGGCACTCCAACTTTAAAATGTTTGCTATCACTGCCTTAGGTATTTCAAAAAACTAATGGAATATGTTGGAAGGTGAATGCCAGTTCTAGAGAACTGTCCTGGGGACAGGTTACCCCAATGCAATTTCTAAGTTAACTAATGATTTAATGGAGATCACCTGAGAAGGTAGTCTTTAATGCTTCTTTGGCTGGGAAAATATTATCCATGTGAGCATTTTGTTCAACAGAACAGATTGAATCCCACCCAAACTTTCATAACTCATGTTATGTGCATGGTCTGTTGTGGCAGGTCTAAAACCTCTGGTGTGAAGGTTTGCTGAGCCCTTTTCAGGGCTACTCATTCACCTTTGCTTTCTAGTTGGCACTTAACTCAAGCAGTCAACACACAGTAAAATCATCTCATCAGACAGTCTAAACAAGGTTGAAGGTAACCAATAGGCCAAGCAGTCAATGCACAGTAAAACGATCTCATTAGACAGTCTAAACTAGTTTGAAGGTAACCAATAGACTTCACATACCTTGATGAGTTAGAGGCATGTCTTCCCCAAGCATGTGAACACTTCCCTTAGTGGAACAGGTGAATGGAAACAATTTGCTCCAATGGTCATGAAAGTGACTAAAGCAGACACTTTGGAGAGCTTAGAGCTTGATGAGATTTCCAAGGGTCAAAATTATCTACTGCATCCTGGGCCATCACCAGTTATCTTAACTTTTCTAGTCACTAGACTTGAATGACTCTGGAAGAGAGAGTAAAGCTAATTTAGACTTTGTGCAACTCTGCCTCACTTAAATTCAATTTATGAGCAAATCAAGACATCACCCTGTGATGCCATTGATCCTCTTCAAAAACAAGAAACAAACAATGACTCCTCCATAACCATTTATTAAGCCCTCCATCCAGTATCTACTCTATATATTCTATCCAGTATAGAATCCTACCTCTAGGAATTTTAGAATTTTGGTGGATTCCAGAATAACCTTCAGGTTATCTCTCTGTCATCCTTACTCTTACATGATAAGTCATAAAATCATAAAATATTGGAGTCACAATGAACCATAGGAGCCATCGAGACCTAAGACAGAGACATAAAATGGGAAGTAGCACAAGATAGAATCAGAGGATCTAGGTTCAACTCTCAGCTCTGCCACTCAATACCTGTTTTTGTGCCATTGGGACAAATCACTGAATCTCTCCAGGTATCAGTTTCAACATCTGTAAAATTAAGGGATTGTACTAGATGCCCAGTAAGATCCATTCCAACTCTAAATCTATGGCACTATGACAAATGTTCAGTAAATCTCAAATTGAATATTTCATCATGTCGGGAAATTTCTACTGTTGGAAGAAAGACATTCTTGTAGCCATTCTTGAGAATATGACTAGGCAGATATAGGAGTGATACATATCTGAAATCCTTGTTTCCAAAGAGGCTGAGGCTGGTGGATTGTTTGACCTCAAAAGTTCTGAGCTGCAGTAGGACGAAGCTGATCAGGTGTCTCACTAAGGCTAGCCCTGCCCCCACCCTGAGAATGAGGATCACCACACTGCCCATGGAAGGGTGAATGGGATGACATGAAAAATGAAATAGGTTCAAGTTCCCATCTCATTCAGTGGTGGGAGCTGGCCTGCAAATAGCTACATTACTTATAGTATGAATGAGATAGAAAGACCCATTCAAGACAGAAAAATGGAATGACAAACAGAGGGACAAAAAGAAACAGACAGACAGAAACAGAGGACAGAGATAGAGAAATACAATAACATTCATCATGGAGTGTGCAGGAATAGAATCTTTGTGCGTGGTCCTACGAAAGTCAAATATTGGAAAATGAGATGTTTGTAATCAACAAGAGTCTGCAAAAATATGAAAATGCTTATTCTCCCTCTGTCTCTCTTGTCTTTGTCTCTGTTTCCCTCTTTTCACACTCTCTCTCTATTTTCTCTCTCCCTTTCTCAATCACTCACTTTGTCTCTGTCTCTCTTTCTTTCTGTGTGTCTGTCTGTCTGTCTCTTTGTCTCTGCCTTTCTCTGACTCTGTCTCTGTCTCTCTCTCTTTTCACTCACTCCCTCTCTCTCTCCTTCTCCCTCTCCTCTCTGAATTCTGACTATGAATCATGCATGAACTCTAAATCCTTTTAGGTTCCTTCAGCATTAAGTTTTATAGGATGTTTTGCCAAGGAGGTGATGGGTTTACATTTCTCTCATTATATTGCTGTGCCAATGAGAAAGATGAAAGAAAATTTTTTTTTCTATTAGACAAACCCTACGACCATAGTTCTTTCGTTGAATGAACCAAATGGTTTCTTTCCATATTCCTATCTGCTGACACTGTCCTGTGTCCAGTGATCTGCAGAGTTTCTTGCAAGTACCGGCTTTCCAGTGTTCTTTCCACCTACTCACTAGCTTTTATTAAGACATTTCTTGACCATCAGACCAAAAGAAAAAGTGGTAGTTTTTTATGGTGGCAGGGAGGGGTTGTCTATTAACTTTGTTTTGTAAAGTAATCTGAGAGTTCCACCCTGGCAGTTTGACCTTTTCCCCACTGAGATCCAATATCTCCTGTCTAAGATATGCATAAATTATACTAGTATAAAATCCCAATAACAAGATAAAGGAAATGTAGATGTCACTTTTTTGGCTTCATTCAAAGCCTGATTTAGAAAAATTATCCTTTTAAGATTATAGTACTATAGAACCTATAGTCTGGAAGAGAATTCAAGAACTCCCTATTACCGCACCCTGGGATCCAGATGGAAGGTACTGTGGTATCTTAACACACAGGTTTAATTCGTTCCATGGCCGAACTTACAACTCAATTTGCTCCTGAGTCAAATCAAATTTCCCCATTTAAATTAATGGAAATGCCATTAATCCATTCCGGTCCCCAAAAAACCACATGAATTTTTTGTTTTATATGCTTTTAAATACTAAAATGTACTTTGTAAATAACAAATAAATATATTTCTAGATAATAAAGAAGAATGTAAATAAATAACTTGCTAATGAAATGTTATTTACCTTCAGGGTCAGGCAAAGATGCTAGCAGAGAAGGTTTTCATTTCATACACTATCGCTTAACATAACTTACTCTCTCTACACACATAACACTACATTAAATGCAAAATTGACCTTACACATGACTTATGATATGTAACTTTATTGCTAAACTTAATTGCTATTTTTTTACTTTACTTAATTATCATCATTTTCTTCATTGAATTTTGGCTCTTTTTGACACACTTTCCTTAATTTCACTTAAAGGCAATTTCAGCAAAAACCTTTCCATGTAAGTTTGTTTCTTCCTCCCTTTCAGAAAGTTTCAGTAATTTGTGAAACAAGTATCATTACACAGCTACAATGCATGACCTGTTGCAATTTTTTCTGGGTGTGTCTTTTCAATAAACTTTAATTTTTCCCAAATCCTCAATATTTCCTTAATTTCACTTGTACTGATTACTTCATCTACCTTGGGCTCCTCCCCACTAATTTCCTGCAAAACCTCCAAATGCTGCTGCTGTTTTAACTCCTTCAGTTCCTCCGTCATCAGGACCCATGGTTAAAAGCTAAGTAATTTGCCCCAAAACTGATAATAAAGACAAAAATAAAGAAGAAAGCAAAAGCAATTCATTACAAATGCTTGCACAGCCAGATAAACACTGAACTAAATGAGACAGCCTCCTGTAACTTGTGAAACTGTATGTCCAGCAGGCTATCTAGTGGAGAGTGGTGGAAGTTTGTGATTCAAATATCTACTTGTGACTTAAAGCAAAAAATCCTGATTGTGACCACTTGTATCTCAAATTGCTCATAACTTAAGGCGTTCATGTATCAAAGTACCGCTGTATTTGCAGGACTGAGGGATGAGGGGAAGTGGAGGGGAATAAGGAAAAGATCTTGACTACTTGGTTATGAAAGCAGAAGAATAACTTTTCAGAAAACAAGGAGTTTGGGGCAGAGCTAACTCCAAGGTCAAGGTTTGAAAAGAGGACTGAGTCACATAAGGGAAAGGGAAGTAAAAGAGAATAAGCCCTAATTCTTGGTAGTACCACTTAGGATTCATGGATAAGCTCTCTTCTTCTACATTCCTATATTGCTTAATATTGAAACCTTTTTTTTAAAATTTTAAGCTTAAATTATAATAATAGCTTATAATTGAGGGCAGCTGGGTAGCTCAGTGGATTGAGAGCCGGGCCTAGAGATGGGAGGTCCTAGGTTCAAATGTGACCTCAGACACTTCCCAGCTGTGTGACCCTGGGCAAGTCACTTGACCCCCATTGCCTAGCCCTTACCACTCTTCTGCCTTGGAACCAATACACAGTATGGATTCTAAGACGGAAGGTAAGGGTTTAAAAAAATAAAGAAATAATAGCTCATAATTATGTAATACTTTAAGCTTTTGCAAAGTATTTTGTGTGCCTTCTTCCATCTAATCCTCATAACAACCATCAGGTTCAGAAGATACTGATAGTATTCTCATTTTATAGATAAGGAAACCGAGATTTAAAGAAATTGAATTAATTACTCGGTTAAGTATCTGAGGTAGAATTTCCAACGTTCGGGTACATCACTTCATCGATTATAGCATTCTGCTTCTCAAAGAGAGTCTTTACTGTTGCCCAAGAACAGGGCAAGGGAGAAAACGAGATGGACTTCATTCTCTTATTCATTCCCTGCCTGAGAGTTCAGACCACCAAGGCTGATGGAAACCCAGTTCAGAAAAGAGAAAAAGTGACAAGGAGAAATCAGAAAAGAAGGTCTGTGAGTCAAATCCTGGAGATTATTGGTGGAAAGAATTAAGTTAAGGCACATAATAGGCCCTTAGCATCCTGCATCCCTCCATACAACTCTTTCCCCAGCCCACATTCAAAGGAACTGTGATGAATTGGTAAGCCTACTTGGGTCAAGAATTTCCATACAGCAAGAAGCTAGAGTGAGGAACCTTGCTTTCATCAGGTGACCTAACATCATTCTATTTGGGTTTTTAATGGTTTGCTTGTGACAGCACTGGATCCGCCTCATGCATATGTATATATCTAATGAGGATTATCCAGTCAGTAGGAAAATTGGCCTCGTCCATGTTACCAGTAAATGTGATTATGGCAATCAAAATTGTCATTTAAGTTACTGAAGTATTGAGTTTCCTCCTGTATCCAGAACTATTTCACCCAGATCTGAGCAAATGATGTTAATGTATATTTATTGCATTCTCACTGAATATATGCTTTGACCACTGAGAACACCCATGAAAAGTCTGAGGCTAAGCACTGAGCCTACAGACACTAAGAGGAGGCTTCCCACATGCTCCTGCTCAATCGCACATGGTGAATAGCTATCTTGTGTCCATGATTCTCTATTGCTTCCATGAGTCTGTCAAGCATGAGCTATTAGTTCTTTTTTTGTGATGACTGATTAAAGCTTGCCCATTGAAAAGTGAAAACAGCCAGGACATTAATTGGAGGTATTATATGCACCATGCCAAGCAGCTTGTTTGATTTTTTTTTCCATTCAGGTAACAAGATTAATTATTTTGGCATTGTATAGCTACACCTGGGCTTAAACGACATAGTGTAGCTACTGGGAATTTAAGAGACTTGTCTGCTTTCTGACTCTACCTACATAATTCCATGGAAGGAAGGCCTAGAGCCATCTTGGACCAGCTCTAGAGAGCTGATGGTTAATTTTTAGTGTGCGCATTTATATCTCAAGAATGGGTAACATAGACAGCTAGGTGACTCAGTGGATAGAGAGCCAGACCTGGAGACAGGGGTTGTTGGCTTCAGATTTAGCCTTAGACACTTCTTATCTATGTGACTCTGGGCAAGTCACTTAACCCTCATTTCCTAGCCCTTGCCACTCTTTTGCCTTAGAACTGATACTTAAATTTTAAAACATTTTAAACCTCTGCCTTAGAAATGATATCAATTATCTGATATCTAGGCAAAGGGTAAAGAAAGAAAAAAGAATGGGCAATAGCTACAAATCAGGGCTTGATTTATTATTATTTCATAGATGGTCTAGATTTAAGAAGGTGATAGAGAAAATGTTGACAAATGGATTAAACTTAAAAGTATGTTTTTACTATTATATTATTAAAAGTCTGCATTAATTTTTTCAGAGAGTTTATTGTTAAACATTCGCCAGTTCACTCCTGCTTCCATGGAACAACACATTTGTGATATATAGAAAGAAAACTGTTGGTTAGCTGTTGGGATTTTTCACCTCTCCAATCATTTGTTTTAGTGCTAGGGAGGCTAGGTTTTATAGGAAAAGAATAAAATCCAGACTCCTGTTCCATACGATGGGTACCATGTTTATTTACCAAGGAGCAGAGCAACTTAAGTGAGAAAGAAAGTAGCCTCCTGGGGGTAGGTAAAATATGGAAGAACAATGGATCGAGGGGCATGGTTTAGAAGAGAACATGAACTCACTTGGGCTTTCCTTCAGTATTAGTCTACAGAAGGAGTTTCTAATCTAGACCAGTAGTTTTTGGACTGTGGCAATAAGTCTTCCTTTGTACCATCTGAAGTCTCTTGAGCTAGGGAGCAAGGAAAAGTTGTGGCAGAAATTCAATCATGTATGGAACCATGTTTGGTAAACTCAAGGTCAGCTACAAGGTATTTATTATTATTATTCCTCTAATAAAGCTTTCCTCCAATCAAGGCGCAGAGACAAAACTGAGTTCTCAAAAGCAATAGAGTATAAGCTTTGCTGAGTCCTACCAAAGTGAAAGGGCTTGGTGTATAATAACTAGGAAGTTTAATGGATAGAGCACTTGGCTTGGAGTCAGGAGCTCATCTTCAATGAATTCAAATGTGACCTTAGATACATAATAACTGTGTGTCCCTGGGCAAGTCATTTAACCCTGTTTGCCTTCAATCCTCATCTGTAAAATGGGCTGGGGAAGGAAATGACAAACCACTCCAGTATCTTTGTCAAGAAAACCCCAAATGAGGCCACAAAGAGTTGGACACTACTAAAATGACAAAAGCAACATGGGTTTAGTCACAAGTTGATAACCAATGTGCTTCAGGAAGGCTCATTCTTAGAGATATGGCCAGCAAGTGACACATTTTTTTGGATAACAACTTATCCCACTATCCGCTAAGGTAAAAAGACATTGTGATATCTATTAATAGAGGAGCTTGGCCATAAATATGTAATTATGAATCAAAGGAGCAAATATTTGAGCCTGAAAGACCCTCACAGGCTATCTCCCCCAACTTTCTCATTTCATAGTTGGCAAACAGACTCAAAGACATATCTTCTTTAAAGTCACACATATAATAAGAAGCAAAACAAAAAAAAAATAAAAACAAAACAAAAAGAAGCAAATCACTTCATTTTATTTTGGGTCCTCAGATTGCAAATTCAGTAATCTTCCCACTGAATAATGCTCTCCCTCAATGAAGTGTTTGGCCAGCTAATGTCTGCCTCCCTCTTAAGTTGATATAGTCACAGAAAGCAAAGGGCATATAGCAGAGGCCAAGAGGAATTGATATCTTAATGAGGTGTTCAACTATAAAGATGCCTTTGTCCTCTATGGTCCTTTTCTTCCTGTGATTAGATTTTGAGTTTCTTCAGCTAGGAGGTCAGGAATACAACCCAGAGCAGAAAAGAGAGCTGATCAGAGATTCAAAAGAGTATTCATGGCAATAGGCATTTGGGAGCCAAGCTGCAGATGAGGAGACCTTAGGAGCCTGGCTCCACAACCTGCCTAGCCAAGAAGCTGGGTCTATGGGAGAGCTGGGGGAGACCCCACAAAAGCGAAGGACATTGGGGTCCTGAAATACTGGAGGTATGAGTTGCTTTGGTCACATTTGTGCTCTACATATGCCTTATTCCTCCTTTACTCTGTTTGTGCCCATTCTTCCTACAGATGTTGTATTTGTGGGATGGAATATACTCAAGATTTATAAGGGGTGGGGATGGTTTGTAACTATTCTTCATACCTTGCCATTTTAGTTATGTCTTTGCTTTGAGCTAACTCTACCCGCTGTTACAGAGAAATACATCAATGGGGGCTCAGAGGCTATAGTTTTAAGGGGTCTGGACCCCCAGACAACTTCTTTTGTTCCTGAATGCAGCAGCTGTCACTGGGAACCCAACCAGTGAGAATAAGTTCAATTGAGGGAGATAGCCCAGAGGGTATGTTACACAAATACTATCATTATTGCTACTTTTGAGGAATTTCCCAAACTTGACTTAGAAAATAGAGAATTTTGATCCAAGTCCCTTCACCACCACTATCCAAATAGCAAACGTATCCGTAGAAGTTAATAAAACCCCTTATGCCTAATGTCTCTCAGTAAGCAGAACCTAGCAAGCTCCTAGGATCAGATTGCTGCATGCTGTACAGAGTTCTTATTTTTCTCTCCTAAAGAACAGAGTATTTGACAGTCTTGACCTCGCTGATCAGTTTTATGTCTCTACTTAAGGGAGCAACTGCTTATCTGAGGGGCAACAAGATGTCATGAATAATGAATAAACTGTCAAGAAGAAATGAATTTGAATTTTACCTCAAAATGCCTTACTAGCTATGTGACCCTGGTAAATAATTTAATCCCTGTGGACCTCAGTTTCCTAATTTGTAAAAGGAGTAGTTGAACTCCGTAACCTCCAAGGTCCCTACTGGCTACAAGTCTGTGATCCTATCATACCTTGAAGAAATCCAATTTTCATAAACCATTTCCTTTATCCTTCAGTTTACCTATTTTGTATTCCTCTGTCAGTGACTGATGAATGGCTTGATCGTGACACCATATTGTCTACTGTGATCTGTGAGAATTTTAAGTCAGTAAAAATGTTACAGCACACGATACTCCTCATGGAGGCAAAGAATAGCACCGTGAAAACCCAGAGCTGTCAGCAGAAGAAGCCTCATCTGGGGCAGATTTTGGCTCAAAAACACTAGTCTTCAGAGTCACATGGGGATTTTTGAGGGAAGAAATTTGTGAGCCTGGGCCAGGCCAGTCACCCCCCTGAGAGTTATAGACAGTAAGATGGAATGCAAGAGCTTGTAGCACTGTTTCAGGTAAAGTTCAAGTCTCAGCCTTTTTTTTTTTTAGTTTGCCAGATATTTTTAATGACAATTATAAAAGACCAAAAACATCTCCCCCCGCCACTGCCTTTTTAAACAAATAACTTGCTTTTAGTTACAAATACTGTATGACAATGGTTTTTTCCCAAAACTAATGCAAGAATCATTTTTGAACAAAATGGCTAATAAGATAGAAAAGTCTGATCTTTTAAAATGTTTAAATCAGAATTTTCCCCTAACCCCCTAAACAGAACTGATCTGATGATATGAATGAATTTTTTTAATCTACCTCTGCTTTAGGAGATGGTTTTACCACATGGTGACATTTGTGATGTGAGAAAGTAATATTGAATTGTGATATTTTTGTGAAATGATTTTCCTTTTATTCCCAGTCAAAACCCCGGATTTCCAGTTTCAATCCCAGGCTATGAAAATAGGTTGGGATTTTCTGTCTTTGTTAAGGATAAAATAATTAAGGGCAAGACTGACCAGCCATAGCAAACCCTGATTAAGGGTGAGCTGACCAGCCACATTGAACTCACGTAAAGTACGTTGGTCCAGAATGTGGCAGAGTGTGCTGGCATCTTCTGAGTCCCAGCAAGGACACATCCATCCCAAGGGAGGACTTGAGGTCACTAAGTCCACCTCCTCAGTGACAATTTACCATTCAAAGATGTTTTGAGATGTCCAGAGGAGAAACTGAGTGGTGAGCTCACCAGGGTTATATATAGACCTGCATTAGAGGAGTGACGGCCTATTTCTTCCTTTTGGATGGTGGAGAGAGACATCTGACCAGATTGAGATGTCTTGACTGGACAATTAATAAATTAATTTAAAATGAAGAAAAACTACCTCTTAAGAATTTCAGTCATTAAGGTGATCAGGCTGACTATCTGCACTAGTTATTTAACCAGGTTATTTCTGAGAGTAATCAACCCTGTACTGGCCACCTCTTAGAGGCCAATTGATAGACTTGTAGGAACTTTGGAGAACCTGCTGTGGCAGACTTCTGATCTCTGAATTTGCCCATTATGATAGATATGAAATATATCAGTGATAGAAGTCAGCTTATCATATCTGCATAACAGTTTCATGGGGCTGCTGTATACATCAAACAACCCATCTGCAGACCTTTATTAAACACTTCATAGGGGTCAGGCACTGTGGTAAGGACTAGGGGCACAAAAAAGGCAAAACAATCCTTTTCTTCAGTGAGCTTAATAGAGGAAACTATAAATATGTCTAGAAAAGATACATAGAGACGAGCTCTGGAGGGGAAGACAATGGCAACTGGGAGCCACAGAAAGGTCTAAAGAAGACTGAATTTGAGCTGTTATGAAATTAGCCAGGAATTCTAACAATTGGAAGTAAAAAAGGCAAGCATTCCAAGAATATGGAGGGAGACGCAACATTCTATGTAAGAAACAGTAATTAGGCCAGTCTAGCTGGGTCATAGAGTAAATAATATTTATTTATTTATATCGCAGCTTTACGATTTGAAAATTACTTTACCAATTTTATCTTCTTTGGTTCTTATAACAACCCTGGAAGGTATTTGCTATTGTTCACTTTATTTTACAGATGAGGAAACTGAGTCAAGCAGTGATTAAATGACTTACCCAGGTTCAAATACTAGTAAGTTCATTTGAACTCAGATGTTACTCGCTCCATCAGGACAGTACAGTAGAGAGAGTATCAGGTCTGGAGTCAGGAATACCCAAGTTGAAATCCAGCCCCAGGTACTAACTCTGTGACCCTGAGAAAAATCACGTAACTCTATTTGCCTCATCTGAAAAATGAACTGGAGAAGGAAATGGCAAATCATTCCAGTGCCTTTGCCAAGAAAACTTCAAATGGAGTCCTGAAGAGTCAGACACAATTGAAACAACAAAACAATTTTACTGTGCTCTATCCACTGAGTTACCTAGCTATCAGTAGTATATGGAAAAAAGTAATATATCAGAAACCTAGAAATATAAAAAGAGGCTTTAAATGCCCAACAGAGGAGTTAGTATTTGGTTTTAGAAGTAATAGATAGTCACCGGAGTTTTCTGAACAGGATAGTAGCATGGGCAGACCTCTACTTTAAGGAAATCACTTTGGCAGCTATGTGGAAGATGGATAGGAATGAGGAGAGAGAGAGAAACAAAGAGATGAATCAGGAGGCTATTGCAATAGTACTAGCAAAAGGGGATGAGAACCCAAATTAGGGTAGTGAACTATGTGAATGAAGAGAAGGGATGTCATGGGGAAAGAAATGACAAAGTTTGGCAACTGATTATTAGTGATGAGGGATGAGAGGGAGAGGCAAGAGGTGGCATCAAGGTTGTAATCCTAGGCGATAAGAATATTATGGAAGTGTTGAAGAGGCTGGGTCTTTAGGGGGGGATGGTGAGTTTGAAATATTCAGTAGACAGTTGACAATGTAGGACTAGAATTCAAAAGGGAGACTAGGTTTCTGGGTCTAGGAAATATCTGCATAGAGCTCATCTAATGACTGACAAGATCACCAAAGGAGAGAGTTAAAAAGGAAATTATATTGGGAGGTGCTGGTAGTATAAGTGGTACAAGCAGGTATAGCAATAGTAGTAACTCTCAGCAAGCATCTTAGGCAGACTGAGGTCACCCTTTTTGACCAATCTTGAGAAAGTTTGATGGAGTCAGTTCCAGACAAATATTTCCAGTAAAACTATACAAAAGACAGACTCAAGTTCAGGCACTGCGGTACAATGGATAGAGCACAGAAGATGGAATCAGGAAAACCTGAGTTTGAATCTCAGTTCACATACTTAGTAACTATATGATCTGGGACAAATCAGTTAGCTCTTCTAAACCTAAGTATTCTCATTTGCAAAATGACCAAGTTGGTCCTGAGGACCTCTGAGGTCCCTTCTAGCTCCAAATCTATGAAGAACCTGAGGCTAGTAGAGTTTAAATGGCTTATCATAGGTCAATACTTCAAGAACTCTGAACAACAATCAACTGGACCAAAAAGCAAGTATCTCTAGACTTGGACAGATAATGCAACATGGTGGCACTGGCCCTTGTCACAGGAAGAGCATGCATTCTCCTTTGCTCTGGCATCCTTCCACAACTGTGGAAGCTTCCTGCCTGGTTCAGTGTGACATTTTTTGCAAATATCAGGTTACCTGAACATAACTTTTCAGAGCACAGACCCCAGTTTGTCTCTTATTTTTGGAGCATCATTTTTCACTGCCTTGCTAGTCAAAATAAACATCATTGTTGCATACTTCCCCCCAAACTACTACTGGGGAAACCAAACTTAAGAGTCTTGCCTCCTGTCTTACATTTCATACCAGCAGAACAATTGACTAACTAATATAGGCTCACAATGGGAAAACTGTGGCACGTGTGTGGTGTGAATGCTTTGGGTCCCATCTTGAGCTCTGTTTAGTTTTCCCTATGTAGGGCAGTGGTGTCCAACTCAAGTAGAAACTGGGCCACTAAACCATTTTATGGACTTCTGAGGACCACATATTCACTTACTTTTAAAATATGTTATGATCAGGGCAGCAAGATAGCATAAAGTGCTAGTCCTAAGTTCAGGAGAAACTGAGTTCAAATCTGGTTGCAAACAGTTCCTAGCTGTGTGTTCCTGGGCAAGTCACTTGACCCCCCCCCCCCCATGCCTAGCCCTTACCACTCTTCTGTTTTAGAATAGATATTTAGTATTGATTAAAAAACAAAGGGTAAGGGGTACGTGTGTATATATACGCACATGTAAATATTTTAATGCATTTTTATTTCATTAATATTTCCCAATTACATTTTACTCTGAATCAGGCTATATCTGAGAGTCTTCCGGACTACTCATGTCCCTAGAAGACTGTATATTTGACACCTTTAATGTGGAGGACCAGCCTTATGTGTTGACCTTGACCTATAGCTCCAACTTCATAATGAATTGATGATTTGGGGAGGGCAACTGGCCTTAAGCCTGACTTTCTTCAAATTTAAGACTAGCTATTTTAACTTCTCTGAAAATAATCCTTTGCCTGCTTTGCCTCTAACTCTGGAATTTGCTTTCAAATTTTTGTTTCTTTTTTTTTTTCTTTTTAATTCTCAAGTAATGTTTTTTTTTCCCAGTTACATGTAAAAACAATTTTTGACATTAGTTTTCTAGCATTTTGAGTTCCCCATTCTCTCCTTCCCTGAAATGGTAAGCAATTTGATATTGGTTGTTCATATGCTTTTAGATTTTCAAATATAATAATAATACTTAACATTTGTATACTTTCAGATCTGCCAAGTGCTTTAAGTGTTATCTCCTTTGTTCCTCACAACAATGCCATGTAAGATGCTTTTACTATCCCCATTTTGTAGGTGAAGAAATTGAAACTTATAGGTTACCCAGGGTCACACAGCTACTAAACATCTGAGACAGGACTTGAACTCAGGTCTACCTGACACCAAGTCCAGTGCTCTATTCAGTACTCAGCTGCCTATTAAGCTACTGAGTGACTGTCAGGAAGGGCTACTTTAAGTAACTTTTCTTCCAGGGATTTTAGAATGCTTTAAACCAGTTGAATCTTAACCATTTCCAGCACTGACCCCCTTGTTTTCTAGTGGCTTCCAACTGACCACCACCAATAGACCTGCAAAAGCTAAAGAGAAAATGGGAGGCAGAAGTGAATCTCCCTGCTGCTGAGAAAAGAAAATAGTGACACCAGGTATGCTGGAGCTAGTTTTGATCAGTTCAATTGTTAAATTTTCAGCATGGCCATATAAATCTCAGAAAGCAGCTAAATGCTTGATTTATTGTTTTGTTGATTGCCTAGACCTAAGGAAGTGATGGAGAAATGTTAATTGGGCAGATTAAATTTAAGCTTAAATTAAAGTGTGTGTGTGTGTGTGTGTGTATGTTAAGCATTTACCATCACACCAGTGGATAACATCTCTTTATGACTTCATCCAAGAGAGATAAACCTGCCTATGTACAGGAATAATCTAGAAGATGGTAATGGTGTTAATGGGGGAATTTGAGAGGTATACAGTAGGTGCTTAATGCCAATAGTCAGCCCATAGTAAGAGAGAAGGGTAGAAAGTAAATTTCAAATCTGGTCTCATACTTCCTATCTGTGTGACCCAGGGCAAGTCACTTAACCCCATTGTCTAGCTCTTAACCTTCTTCTGCTTTGGAACCAATAAAAAGTATTGATTCTAAGATGGAAGGTAAGTGCTCAAAAATAATTCCAGAAAATAAATTTAAGAGAAAACCTGTTTTCTAAAATATTGAAGTCTTCCTAGCCAATTAAACTTTGTAATTTCTCCAAAGGAACCAGAATTCTTCTTTGTCCCTCTCCACTTTGAGAAGTCATTGCTCTAAATCCAAGATCATGACTTCAAAGGTTTCATCATTTTCTTTCATTGTAGTCAGACCTGAATAGACGCCAGGTAATAGTTCTATGGTCAGAAAAATGTCTCTTTGGTCCCAGTTACTCTCCTGTCCTGCTTTTTCAAAGAAATCCTGCTTCTAAAGTAGCAGTTGGTAATTGAGCTAAATTTCATAATGACTGACACCTGGTGGTGTCCCTCTCTCCCTCCCCTCTAAAAGAACTGTACAATGAAGTCTTTATGATAAGAAGAAAGCAGGCTGAGGCCATTGACATTGGAACTGGGAGAGCCATGGAAGTCCAGAGATTGAAATTTCATTTCAAACACCAGCCTAAGAGGTCCAGACTATTCTTTAGCCACTGTCCCTGATCCTTGTGAATATGCCAAATGGGCCTGGCTGACTAATGAGAGGAGCTGGCTTTTGAGCTAGTCAGGGCTCCCCCATAAAAGCAGCCTTTTGTGGACTCTGTTATGCTCTCTTCAAATCTGAATCAGGAAAATGAGGCTCAAAAAAATGAAAAGCAAGGGTCTCTAAGAAGGACGGATAGTTTCAAACCTTCCAAGACCTTTGGGTGGTGTTGAATGCCATGAAATATTGGGAGGGGGAAGGGGGTTTAGGAGATGTGTTAGATTTTATTAGGGCCAGTAACTGAAGAAAATACTGGTTTTGGGAAGGCTACCCAAGCCCAGTGTAGGTAGTGTCTGACACTGAGATGACATACACAGACCACTAAAATATGAAATAACAGTTGGTTTAATAAACTAGGGACAGGTTGGAAGGGATTTGGATAAACTAAATCTAATGTTAACTACCTACACCTCCCCCCAGATCTAAAGAATCTCTTCACAAATATCTTCTGAGTGGTTTTCCTATTCTACTCCTATCCTCTCTATATAACCCTAAATTCCTATACTCAGCTAAGCTAACACTAAACTTCTCTTTTATGATTTTAAGGAAGAGGTCTGTGTAAGTTTGACAGGGCCCAAAGATGGACCAAGATCCAAGGATCTAGGCCGGGTCTCATGATCAACTGTCAGTTGCCACAGTATCAGCACAGGAACTCAGCAGATGTCAAAATAGCCAACAAGGAAAACAGGATAATCCAAGCAGCAGGTATAAAGGGAAGATAAGGCAGTAAAATGCCACAGAAAAATAGCTAGACTCCTTAGGTCCACCCCAAAGAGAAAAGTCACACACCTAGGCTGAACTGTCTCTCCCCAGCAGAAGCTCCTCACAATTCCAGAATTCCGCGCTCTGCTATTCATCTGCAAAACTTAACTTTACCTATAATAGCCATTACACATCTTGTGGCAAGGCAAGATAGATGGGTCTATCTGTGGCTATATGGAAAGAATTCTGGATTAGAGGCAAGAAGACTTGGGTTCAAATCCTGGCTTAGGCCTTTCTTAGATGCAAGTCACTTAATCTCTCTATGCCTTGATTTCCTCAACCATAAAATGGAAATATTAATGATAACTAGCTCATAAATTTTTATAAAGGTTTGATGAAAAATATCTATAAAGCACTGGACAAAGCATTTTGACATACAGAAAAGGATATTAGATTCAGAGGATGGGAGTTAAGTCATTTCAGTCCAATTATTCATGACCCCATTTGGGGTTTTCCTGGCAAAGATACTAGAGTGGTTTTACCATTCCTTCTCCAGCCCATTTTTTGAATTTTGAATTCAAAAGATTTAAATTCAGGAAGATGAGTCTTCCTGACTCTAGACCCAATACTCTATTTGCTGCACCATCTAACTGCCTTAAAGGCAAGAAGACCAACATTCAAATCTTACTTCTGACACTTATTTATCTCTGTGATCCCAGGCCAATCACCTAACCTGTATGGACCTCAAGCAACTTCTTGGATTCCTACTGTCCTGACTCTTCTCTCTCAACTAAGTCATAGATTGAGTGCTCTCTGTATTGGCGGTAAGTGGTCTCCAAAAATTCCCTCTACTCACAAAAATCACAGTTCTTTCCCCTCTTGGAACAGCTGAATATAAAGCATTATGCTATTGTAATTAAATGTTTTCTTAAGCAATCCATTTGCACCAATGCTTAATCCTCTGAGATAAGGTTTCTCATCTTCTTCACCCTCTATGCCACATCACCTCTCTTTGGAAAAGGGAGACTATGAGAAACATTTGCTTAAAGAGCAGTACCCCTTTTATCTGTGACTTGGCAGTGGTGGCTTCGGCAGTGCCTAATAATGAGAAACCTAATTGGGATTTGGGTAGAAAAGAATGAATGAATGAATAAATAAATAAATGAATGAATGAGTGAATGCATGAATGAATGAAAAGCCATTTGTTAAGAACTTGCCATGTATATAACACATGATGCCAAACACGGGAGACTGTCTCTGCTCTCCAGGACCTCATAGTCTCGCTGGGAAGAACATAAAAATGAGTTTGGCTGCAGGATGAATAAAAAGGCATAAATTCAGGTGGGAAAACCCAGGAATGGATCTGGTTTTCCACATTGCAGGATGGGGTTTGGAAGGGACTGACCCATGATTATTGATAAGGAGAAAGTGGACCTAAAGACTGGAGTAGAGTGAGAATTCTGAGTTCCTCCTAACAAGAGCAGTCATGAGAAATGTACAAAGAAAGCAGGAGAGGAAGTAGATTTTGGTAGAAAAGTTAAGAAATAGTCTCGATCCATCATGGAACTGACACAAGACTGAAGGGAACCCCTCGTAGGTTGAGTCACTGACTGCCTTATCATCACATCTAGATCTAGGTTAGAACCTAATAGGAATAATAGAATTTAGTATTAAGAGTAATAATATAATAGAACCAAATAGTAAGAAAAGAATAGAGCCTAATAATAATATGATAATTAGTATTTATTAAGTACCTACTGTGTACTAGGTGCTGTACTAAGTGGTTTACAAATATTATCTTCATTTGGTCCTCACAAGAGCCCTGGGAGGCAAATACTATTATTGTCTCCATTTTGTAGTTGAAGAAAATGAGGCAAATAGAAATGAAGTCACTTGCCTAAAGTCACACGACTAGTGAGTCTTTGAGGCCAGATTTGAGCATCCTAACTCCAGGCTCTGTTCTCAGTCCTCTGTGCCCTGATATGAAATGTTTCTCTACCATCCTTACTGGTGCCACAAAGCAAGTTGAGAGATGAACAGAACCAAAAGTTGGGGGAGTAAGAAATAGATGTGTTGGACACATATCATTTTTTCCTGTCAATCTATCATGTAATTTAATTATTTCTTATTGTGGTAATAGGTTTGGGAGGACCCAATCAATTGTACATGTAATTGTTGTACACCTAGTACACATAATGTACTTAAATATAATGTACATATAAATGGAGATATTTGCATATTATTGAATAATTAATACAGAAAATAATAAAACAGGAAAATATACATAGATAGTGTGGTACCATGGAGAGAGATGTTTTACAAATTGGAGGGAACCGAGTTCGAGTTTCACTTCTAATACATATTAGCTATGTAGTACTGAATAAGTCACAAGCTCTCATTAAAAAGAAAATTGTCTTAAGACTGCAAATTGCTAAACGGGTACTGATCTGCTTCAGTAGAGGGACTTTTCTTATCTGGGTTGTGCAGCAGATACAGTGCTGGGTCTGGAGTCAGGAAGATTCATCTTTGTGAGTTCATATTTGGCCTCATATATGTTAGCTATGTGACCCTGGTGGAATCACTTACCTCTGTTTTCCTTAATTTCTTCATCTGTAAAATGAGCTGGAGAAGGAAATGGCAAACCACTCCAGTATCTTTGCCAAGAAAACCCTGAACAGGGTCACAAAGAATAAGACATGACTGAAAATAACTCAACAACAAATCAGTGAAATCATAGATCTGTTCTTGCCCTTAGAAAAAAATAAACACAATGTTCAATAATATTTAAGTCTAAGTGTAGTGACAGGGGAGAGTGGAAAATAAGCAAAGAGTTGCAGAAATGAAAGCTAGAGAATAAGAAAGCTACAAAATGTATGGCCCTTGGGGGCAGGGAAGCTGGTCCTAAATTCCAGCTCTAATATTTAGTAACTTTGTGGCCTTGGTCCAAGTCACTTAATATCACTGGGCTTCATTTTTCCCATCTGTAAAATGGGAGTAATCATGCTCCCATCTCCAACTACCTCACAGGGTTGGCTTAGAGAACTCCCTTCATAAACTGCAAACATGAGTTATTAAATGGGAATTAAGAATGTATCCTTAGAGATTAAACATGTATTTTTAAACCATAAGCTAAGCTGATAGAGGAAAAAATTATTATTAGTCAATTGGTTGGAAACAAGACTGCTACAGCAAGGTATGGATACATGCTCTATTTTCCACCTTGGGGAATAAGCATCAGAGGCAACTTCACCCAACACCATCCAGTGGAAGAGAGTGGAAGGAAAGGTACTAAAGGGAAGGTGCTGGAATGAGGGAAGTTAGAATAGCTGAAGACTGATGTAATGCCAGACCCACTTAAGGACAATCTCATTTCTTTAACTGCTAAGTCCAGAAAAATATAATCTTAAAGTTATTTAGGAAGCTCTGGTGCCACTAAATTAGAGATAGAAATATAAAGAATACCTCTGAGGGAGGGATGCTTGTAAACTATGAAAACGGCTAGCTATTTGATTTTAACTGTAGAAAATCATTGTAGTCTCATGGAGCCCCTGATCTAATCTTTCAAATATCCAGAAATAGAGACTTTTATTAAAACTATGTTGGAAAAGAGGCAAATGGGAAGTACAAGACTCTCTCTCTCTCTCTCTCTCTCTCTCTCTCTCTCTCTCTCTCTCTCTCTCTCTGTCTCTCTCTCTCTCTGTCTCTCTGTCTCTGTCTCTGTCTCTGTCTCTGTCTCTCTCTCCCTCTCTGATTTCTTCATCAGATGAAATATTTGGATGAGTTTTTGGTCCTTTGTTTTTACATTATGGTCATTTCTGACTAAACACACACAAACAGAAAGCTAGGAGTATTGTGAGACTTATATGAGATAATGCAGGTAACATTGCAAACCTTAAAGTAACATATAAAGGCCAGTTGTTATTTATTTATTATTATGAGTCTGGTAATGACTTCATTCCCCGAGTCTACACTGCACTCCAACTGGAGTTCAAGCAGTGTTTATAGGGCAATTCAGGGGTGAGCTGGGAAATGTTTAATAACAGGGCTCCCTGAAAAAAAAAGTATGCTCCCACACTTTTTAAGTTTAATTGGCATTATTAACACTTTCTTAAGTCTAGACAATTAACAAAACAATAAATCAAACCTTGATTTATAGTGTTGCCAGTGTCTGAGGTATAAATGCCCACAGTGAAAATTTTACCATTGGCTGGCAAGCCCAGCACCCTTGCACAAAAACCCAGATTAATTCATCCTAACAAAGACAAATACTTAAGGAAAAATAAATTATACCATGATCATGTCTAAAAATGCATGCGATATTCTGCCTCTACTGTAGTCCTCAGTCTCTCTAGAAAAGGAGAAAAATACACTTAATATATTTTCTGTGACAAATATTATTACAGTTACTTACAGTTCATCTTTGAGGTAGCTAGATGTTATAGTGGATAGAGCACCGAGCCTGAAGTCAGAAAGATCTGAGTTCAAATCCAGCCTCAAAAATGTACTAGCTGTATGATCTTGGGCAAGTCACTTAATCCGGTTGGCCTCAATTTCCTCATCTGTAAAATGTACTAGAAATGGAAATAGCAAATCACTTTAGAATCTTTCCTGGGAAAACCCCTAGTGGGATTGCAAAGAGTCAGACATGACTGGAAAGACTGAAGAAAAAGAGTTTATCTTTCTCTTAGTGGTCTTTTTTGTCTTATTATAGCCACTGTATATATTATTCATTTGGTTCTGCTTGTTTTATTCTGTATCCATTCATACAAATTTCCCATATCTCTCTGAATTCTGCATATGCCTCACTTCTTGATGTATAATAAAATTCCATTACATTAATATATATGACTTATTCCTTGATTTCCCCACTCGATGGACACCTGAAGTTAATCAGTCAGTTTGTTTATTTTATTATGGTCAAGCCATCCCTGCCAATGGACCTAGGGGTTATGATCTGAGGAGCCCTGAAAGGTCAGTTTGCTTAGAACTATTTCATAACCCATCTTGGCAAATAAAATTCCTACCACCATGGTGATTTCTTAAGACATCTCTTACAAATCAGAATATGGTTGGGGATGAAAGGAGAGCCTAGATCGTTACATTGTTAGAGAGCTTTTTTGATTAAATTATTTTACAAAATTTTATTTCATTTTTAACAACTTTTAATATTTTAACAAATTTTTAATTATTAAATTAAATTAATGGTTATTAAAATAAATTTTATAAATTATTTTAAAAATTAAACAAATTTCCTAAAATTCTGTCCAAGAGCTCACTTTTACCTCTAGGAACAATATAAAATTGTCTCTTTGGACCTTAAAATCTTTCACAACCTTGTCCCTTCTCTCTAGTTTTCTCATATTTTACTCCTTTCCATGTACTCAATGATCCAATGTTCCAGCAATACCAGTTTTCTTGTCTTCCTTACACATGACATTCCATGTCCTGACTCCATGTTGTTTCCCTATGCCTGGAATGCTCTCACTCTTCATCTCCCTTTATTCAATTCCCTGCCTTTCTTCAAATGTTAGCCTAAAATCTGTCTTCTCAACCTCAATCCCATTTCAGGGCTAGTACTTTCCCTATGCAATTGCTTTCTATTTACACTATATTCATCTTGTATATATGTAATTTCTTTTATGTTGCCTTTTCAAATTCTTTTTTTGTGATTAGATAAAAGAACTCATGTAATGGAGTTTCTCACTGGATTTCTTGATCATTATTTGGTTTGGGGCAAACTGGACTGAACCTGGAGAGAGGAGAGAATGAAATAGTATATGAAAAATTCTCCCACAATTAGTAAGGGGAACTAATTTGCAACAGGAGGTAGTATGATGGTGCTCTTACGGGGGCCACTGAAACATGCATAAGGAACCGTATGTGTCATGTATTGACTTAGAAAACCACATATGAATACTCTGTTTTATTACATTTTATTTATTTTGCTAAATATTTCCCAATTATACTTTAATCTGGTTCAGAACTTATTCAGGAATTTTGGAGCTGAAGGGCCTTGTGTTTTACACCTTGTGTAAAGGATAAAGAACCAGCCTTGGAACTGGGAAAACCTAAGTTAAAATTCTGCCTATTATACATGGCACTATGGAAGAATCACTTAAACTCTCATTGCCCCCAAAGAAACTCTCCTAAGACTATAAATTATAAATGAATTGCTTTTCTGCAATGGTAGAATAGGGAGTTCTCACACACCTCCAAACTGTTGCAATCAATTCAAACCCAGAACAACACATACACACACACACACACACACACACACACACACACACACACACATATATATATGTACATATATATATACATATATATATATATATATATATATGTACATATATATATATATATATA
>NC_058132.1:192153246-192208328 GCF_016433145.1 Gracilinanus agilis | reverse complement strand
CCATGTCCAGTGGCAAGATAAAAGTTGGGATGACTGGTGATGGCCTGGGATGCAGTGGATAACCTTGGCACCTTTGATGTCTAACCAAACTCTAAGCACTTTACAATGCCAGCTTCAGTCACCTCCATGGTCATTAGAAGAAATTGTTTTCATCTGCCCCTTCCACCAGGGAAAGTCTTCTTCACTTGGGGTGGACACCTCCCTGACTCACCAATGGCTTTGAAGCCTGTTGTTACCCTCAATCTAGTTTAGCTTGCTTGCTGAAATGGTTTACCAAAGTGTGACCACTGCACAAGCTTCTGGGAGTCATAATTGAGAGCTAGGTGGTAGGTAGACACCTAAGAAGGAAAGCAGCTATAAAAAGGGCTCAGAAAGGAGTAAGTTAGGTGGTTTAGTGGCTAGAGAGCAAGGCCTAGAGACAGGAGGTCCTGAGAATCTGGCCTTAGACACTTTCTAGCTGTGTGACCCTGGGCAAGTCATTTAACCCCCTTTGACTAGTCCTTGCCACTCTTCTGCCTTGGAACCAATATAGAGTATTGATTCTAAGATGGAAGGTAAGGGTTTCTTTTTAAAATAAAATGTGTTATTGTTTATTTATATATTAGATATATATTAATATGTATTAAACTAATATATATTAATATGGATTAATATATTTTATAAATAAAATATATGTATATTAAAATAACTTCTAAAATAAATAACTAAACAAACAAATAAATAAATGAGCAAATGGATGGATGGGTGGATGGATGGATGGATAAAGAAATAAAGAAGTTTCAGCAAGTCCTCCTACCAAAGGAATTAGTCTTCCCTGAAAACTCCATTATATAGTTACTCAGTATAGAAAGTAGAATTCAAATGCAATATTTCCTGGTTCTACGTTCTACACACAGGCCATGCTGTACTGCTTCACCCCAAAAGAGATAATTTGTAAGCAAAATATAAAAATAAATAAATAAAACCTTCTCCTGGATCCTCTGCCTGGAAGGGTTGAGAAATTCCACCTTTTCCTTCATGTCTGGCACAGATTCATAGATGGGATGCTGTAATGTTCAAGGATCTAAATGTGCTAAAATTTTGTGCATATTTAATAACTCACATCTTTATAAAACTTTAAGACTTGCCAAATAGTCTCCTCACAAAAACAGTTCCATAAGTGGGGATAAATGTACTCCAATCCTTCAAAAGTTCTGTGATATTGTCTATGCAGGTTCTTTAGTTATAGATCACATACCCCTCCATGCCTCGATAGGCAGATTTCATGTGGCATCTGCCCCATTCTAAAAAATGGCATCATTTTGCAGCCAATTTCTCCATAAAGAATTTCTGCAAACTTATCTGTGGCTCCTCAGACAGCAAACACAAAACCCATTCCCAGGCTCATATCTTTAGCCTTTCTGGTACCCTACCTATCCATTGAGCTGCCATATTTTGCTGATTCTTCTTCCAAGATGTCTCTTCCTTCTGTTCCTTTCTCTCTACTCACATGAGCAGTGTCCTCATTCAAGTCTTCTTCACCTCTTGATCAGATTCTTGAAACTGCCTCCTAATAGGTCTCTCAGCCTCAGACCTCTCCCTCCCCATTCTGCTCATCACCAAGACATGAAAGTAATTTATCTAAAGCCCAAGCCTATGGCACTCTTCTACTTCAAAAACTCCAGTGACTCTCTATAATTGTAAGGATCAAAAGTCATCATCTTTAACTGGTATTTAAATTCCTTCTCAATCTGGCCCCTACCTATTTTGCCAGGCTTATTACACACATTTGTCCCCTTTACACACACTTCAATTTAGTCAAACTGGCCTTCTCACTGTTCTACATGTTTAACACTCATCGTTGATCTCTAGACCTTTGTGTTGTATGCCTCCAGACTTGGAATTTAGGGTAGCTTTGTGGGGCAGTGGATAGAGCAGTGGGCATGGAATCAGGAAGATTTATCTTTCTGAGTTCAAATCTAGCCTAGACACTTACTGGTTGTGTGACCCTGGACACGGCACTTAACCTTCTTTGCCTAACTAAGGAACTAGGGTTCCTCATCTACAAAATAAGCTAGAGAAAGAAATGGCAAACTATTCCTGCCAAGAAAATTCCAAAAAGGGTCACGGAGTATTGGATATGACTGAAACTATATAATAACAATAGTGCTCAGAATGAGCTTCCTAACTTGTCCTTCTTAGAATGTTAGAATATAGATTATAAACTCCTTAAGCTCTGTTTCACTTTTGTCTTTATAATCTCTTTATAATTGTCTTTATAATGACATAACTGGTCATCATTCATTTTCAAAAAGGATGGATGAGATCACTGATAACCTGACATGTGCATAAATTGGATTTAATTGAGGTAGAGTTGCACAAAGTTATCAGTCTTACTCTCTCTTCCAGAGTATCAAAGTCCTATGGCAAGACAAAAGTCAGTATGACTGGCAGTGACCCTGGTTGCAATGGATGACCTTGGTGTCTTCAACTTCCAACCAAGCTCTCGACCAGAGATGGTGAACCTTTTAGTGACTGAGTGCCCAAACTGTACCCTCACACTCTATGTGAGCCCTCCTGCCTTACTCCAAACAGGGAGGGAGGAAGTGTTCCCATTGGGCTGCTGGGCAGAGCAGGTGATGGGAGAAATGTCTTCAGGAGCACATGGAGAGGGAGAAAGGAGCAGTCCCTCTCTGACACATGTGCCATAGGTTCACCAACACAGTTCTAAGCTCTTCACAGAGCCTGCTTCAGCCACCTTCATGGCCAGCTCATATTAGGAGCTTAATAAATGCTGTTTATTTTAATAAAAATTGTTTGGTTAATTGGACCCTACAGAACTTGTGCTCCACTGACCTAGCCTTCAACCCCTTTCCCTTCAAGTCTCCTTGAGGAGAATGTTAGCAAAGAAGTAGACATTCAGAGAAAATGTAAAAGGAATAGAAAAAAAGAGAAAGAAATGTAGAGAAAAGAAAAAGTGAAATTGCTGCCTTTTTCATAAAAATAATGACCATTCCTCACTGAAGATGACAGCCATTGTATAGTAAATGATTGTCATGGCTTTGAAGTTAGAAGACCTGGGTTCAAATCCTGACCATTATAGCCTGAATATTTTTTTTTCTTAATAAACCCTTACCTTCCATCTTAGAATCAATACTGGGTATCAGTTCTAAGGCAGAAGAGTGGTAAGGACTAGGCAACGGGGGTTAAGTGACTTGCCCAGGGTCACACAGCTAGGAAGTGTCTGAGGCCAGCTTTGAATCCAGGACCTCCCCTCTCTGGCCTTATTCTCAATCCACCAAGTCACTGAGCTGCACCCCCTGAGTGATCTTGAACAAATCATTGCTCCTCCCTCTGCCTCTAGGCCTCCACGTTCCTCCTGCTTAAATAAAGGAGCTAGAATAGGTGGTCTCTAAAGTGCCTTTGTGCACTAAATCCTGTGCTCCTGCATTCAGTTCTTTTTTCATTAGGGCATAGAGAGGCAATGGCAACTTGGGTTTTAAAGAGCAAAGGGCTTTTGGCAGATTTCTTAGCTGGATGAAGACCATGACTTAGTCATAGAACAATGGAAAAGAACTAACCTTAGAGTCGTGTCTTCTCAGGGACTGTGACCATGGCAGCTGCTCTGGGTTTTCCTTTTTTCTGGTTCTCCTCAGAGTCCCGGGGGCTGCCCTGCTATGAATCAGATGGCTGTTTTCTAATGTCTCACTCAGCTACTCCAGGGAGAAGATTAAAAATTCATTTTTATCAAAATAGAAATAGAATGAAAATCAAATCAACAAACATTTGATTAAGCACCTACGTGTAGAGGGGAAAGGTAATATGATACAGTAGTGGATAGAGAGTTGGCCTTGGAGTCAGGAAGGTCTGGGCTCCAGTCCAGCCTTTGATTGACTGGGTGACCCTGAGTATCTCCCTAAGACTGTGAGCTACGTAACAGTTGTTGGCCTCCATTGGCAGAGGGAGTGTCTCTACTCCCACAGAATCACAGGTGTGCATCCCCAAAAAAATATCAAATACTAGAAATACTGTATAAAGACTTAAATAAGACATCAAACAATGGCTATCTCTAACAGATGGCTTAAAAAGCCAGTGAATGTGAGGCACTTAGATGGCTCAGTAGAGGAAGAGTCAGACCTAGACATGGAAGGTCCTGGGTTCAAATATGGCCTCAGGCACTTCCTAGATGTGTGGCCCTGGGTGAGTCTCTTAACTTCCATTGCCTAGGGCGTAGGCCTCACCACTCTTCTGCCTTGGAACCAATACATAATGTTGATTCTAAGACAGAAGGTAAGGGTTTAAAATAAAAAAAACAGACAATGAAATATGATGGCTGGAATTCTGTCAAGAGATATATGAAAAATCATGCAGAAGAAAGGCAGAAGTACTATAGGACCAGAAAAAGATAAGTATTCAGGTTTTCAAGAGGGACAAGAGGGTACAATCTTAAAATATAAATAATGAGTTTGACTTCAATTTCTGAACAAATTCTGGAGTTTATTTTGAAAGATCTGGGTCATGAGTCCTTAGAAAGGAGACCAATGATTTCAGAGAGCAAGTATGGCTTCATCAAGTACAAATCATACCAGACAAATTATATTTCCTATAGTAAAGTAACTGTACTGGTTGATAAAGTGAATGCCAGATATGTCCAGGACTGCAGCATTTGACAGATATTCACATTTGTATTGTAGATGAGGTAGGGAGAAAGAGGTTAGAAGCTAGTACAATCAGAGGAATTCAGAACTAGTGGCATGACTGTATCTATAAAGTAGTCATTAGGTAAAAGATGCCACCGTGGAGAGACATCTATAATGGAGATCCTCCCGGATCTGTCTTTGGCCCTTTTTGGGGGCATTTTTATCAATGATTAATGAATGCATAAATTCTATTCTCATTGAATTTGCATTACTCAAATGATTCAAAGCTGAGGGATGAGTGGCAACCAATGATTCAGTCCACAAAAAGTTCTCAAAAGACTAGAAAGACAGAACAAATCTAATATAATTAAATAATTATATTAGTATTAAAATGGAAATCAAATGTTAATAAATAAAATTAAATTTAGTAAACATAAATGTTATATGCTATACTTGCATTAAAAAATACAATCCCTAGATAAAGGAGATACAGCGAGGCAACAGTTCACATGAAAACAATTAAAAAAAAAAAAATAGGGGCCAGGTAGGTAGCTCAGTGAGTTGAGAGCTGGGCTGAGAGATGGGAAGTCCTGGGTTCAAATGTGGCCTCAGACCCTTCCTAGCTATGTGACCCTGGGCAAGTCCTTTAACCCCCAATGCCTAGCCCTTACCACCCTTCTGCCTTGGAACCAATACACAGTATTGATTCTAAGACAAAGTAAGGACTTAGTTAAAATGATACAAAATGATATTGGGTATTTTAGTAACCTGCAATCTCAATATGAGTCAATATAAGGGATAGAAGATAGACAATAGGGACTGGGCCTTATCAGGAAAAGGAATTTGCAGGTAAGGATATTTCCTCTACCAATGCAGGGAAGCACCTTCTCTGCCACTTGTATTCTAGAGAGTTGTCTAGGGACCTGAGAGTTTCACACCGCTATTTAATGTCTGAGACATTTGAACTCGGATCTTCCTGACTTCATAGCAAGCCTTCTATCCACTGTGCCACCTAGCTCTGGATCACTTGGTATGAGTAGCATCACAAAACAATAGTAACATTCTCCTGATGAACCTGGGGTACCCTCTACCATAACTACGTACGGTATCAGTTGGAAAAGTAGATGCACACAGAGGATACACAAATAAGGTGCACAAATAGGAAAAACATTTGGCCTTAGCAATTCATATCTCTGTCCCCAAAGAGTCCTGAAACCTTTCTTTTCTCAATATATCCTGCTGCTCCCTGTTAGTGCAGGATCTCTGCTGAGCAGGTCATTCATCTGGGCTCCCTGAGTTTGTTCTCCTCCCAAAAGCCAGGGCTGATCTGGCTCTCTTGTTGACTCACAGAACTTAGAGTCTTCAGAGATGTCACCTGCCTCAACTCTTCTCTTGCATGTGCATCTTCTATCTGCCAATGGGGAATGGCTGTACAAATTGTGGCACATGTTGGTAATGGAATACTACTGTGCTATAATAAATGATAAACAAGATGATTTCAGAAAAAGCTGGAAAGATCTACAGGAACTGATGCAGAGCAAAATAAGCAGAACTAGGAGAACATTGTACACAATAAGAGCAATATTGGATCATAATTATCTGTGAAAACTTGTCTACTCTCAACAGTGCAATGATCTGGAACAATCCTGAAAGACTTATGATGGAGAATACCATCCACTTCCAGAGAAAGAACTGTTGAAGTTGTCTTTCACCTTAATGTATCTTTGGTCTTATATATTGGGGTTTTTGTTATGTATAAGTGTGCTTTTACAACAATGACCAATATAGAAGTGTTTCGCATGACAATAAAAAATAAATAGAAAGCAACTTCCCTTTCCTTTTAGAGGTCCAAAAGGGACCTGGCAGATCCTTCATCCTTCCAAAGGCTAGCCACTTTCATATTACATTAAAATTAACTAAAAACCTTCTTCAAAATAAATAGATAATAAAGGGTAAATACTTTGCACTTCATTTAAGGTCTTAATACCTCATTGTCACTTACTTGTCCTTTATCCTCTGTAATTTCACTAACTAGTGAAGGAAGACCATGTCCTCCCTGTAATTTTTTTTATTGAGTAGAATTAAATGCCATTTTAAAGAATATTTTCTATCATGTCAAAATTATACATTTGTCAAGAGATAAAACTTTATTTGAGGATCCTCTGAATATTACTATCAAATGACATGAAAAGAAAGATTTATATCTGTCAAAGTTGTTTGTCACTATTTAGAAGAGATCCAGTGCCAAGCCAAATGGAAAAGCTATTCTCTATAAATGATGAGTACCTCCAAATGCTCCTTTTTGAGGATGCCATTTTCTTGATGGTATCAAACCCTGGGAAAATGGATAATCTCCCAAATGAGATCCACAATAACTCCAAAGACTTTTGATTAACTGTATACACTGTGAAAATGGAGGATGCAATGGGTTGTCAAGACTGGGTTATGGGGTTGGATGAACAACCCATATAGTACAGAATATGAATCATATGGTATATGTACAATAACATAAACTGGATAGAAACTACAGGCAGAAAAGTCTTAGTCCAAAGTTGAACAGGAAAAGGAAAACAGACTTGAATGTCTTTGGAAAATTGTACAATCTACTTCAAGAATCTAAGCTTCTCCCTGAAACAAATTCCCATCTATTCTTGCAGTGATGCTGTGTGACTCTAAGTCATGAAATACTACGTCATTAAAAGGGAAGGTCAGCTGAAAGGCCCTGGAGAGGTTCCTGGTGAACATGAGCTACCTGTGACATGTTATCAAACTAAAGTGGCATCACTAGGGGCTTGCTGTAGAGCTTGAGAGTCAGTGCTCCCTGACTTTCCTCTTCCCAGCAAAATTCTCATAGACTCATAGACTATGCTTAGTGGGCTGGATCAAAGGTAGGACTTCCTCCTCTAGAGTCTCCTAACTTCTTCACTTTGGGTAGATAGGAACCTACTTTAGCTTCTTGCACCTGTGACCTCATCTTCAGTGGTACCATTGCTCCAGGGACTCATTACCTAAGTTGAAGGGGTTTTTTTTAATGTTTTTTTTTTTCAATTACATGTAGAAACAACTTTGGATAATTGTTTTTTTGACCTTTCAAAATCCAAATTTTTTCCCTTCCTACCCTCCCCACCTCCCTGAGGCAGTGAAAGGTCTGATATAGGTTGTACTCATACTTTTATGTAATACATATTTTCCTATTGCTCATCACAGTAGAAGACATATATCACATATACCAGTGATGGGCAAACTTTTTAAAGAGGAGGCCAAAGGAAAGGAAAAGCTCATCTGTCAGGCTGTTTCTAAGGCAACTCTTTCCAAGTTTCAATGTATTGCATCCTACTCATTTTATTTGTCAGATTAGGAATAACGTCACAAGGCCAGATAGAACATTTTAGGGGGCCGCATCTGGCCTGCGGGCTATAGTTTGCCCATCACTGACATATAGGATAGAAAACTCATGAAGGATATATAGTGGAAGATACCATGTTTTGACCTGCAATCAGATTCTAATAGTCCTTCTTTGGCTATGGATGGCATTTTATTCATGAGTACCTAGTTTATCTTGGGAACTTGCTTTGTTGCTAATAATTTAGCCCTTCACAATTGATCATTATATAATATTTCTGTTACTGTAAATATTGTTCTCATCTACTGACTTCACTTTGCATCAGTTCGTATGTCTTTCCAGATTTTTCTCAACTCATCCTCTTCATCATTCCTTATGGCACAATAGTATTCAATTACAACTATATACTACAATTTGTTCATTCAATCTCCAGATGATGAACAACTCCTCAATTTCCAATTCTTTGGCACTATAAAAAGAGCTGCTAAAATATTTTGGTACAGGTAGGTCCTTTTTCCTTTACCTCTGATCTCTTTAGGATACAGACCCAGTAGTGATATTGCTAGGTCAAAGGGTATATGTGATTTTGTGACCCTTTGAACCTGGTTCCATATTGCTCTCCAGAATGGTTGTGTCAGTTCACAGTTCCACCAACAGTGTATAAGTGTCCCAATTATCTCACATTCCCTCCAACATTTTTCATTTTCCTTTTTGGTCACATTATCCTACCTGGTAGGTATGAGATGGTATTTCAGTGTTGTTTTACAGAGTTCAAGTTTTAAGGGTCGGCTTGGAGAGATACACTATCATTCATAAAATTATATGGTGACCTGATAACCCCTCCTAAGGAGGTCTTCTACCATTCTATGCCAGGACTTCAGAGATCTGGCAAAGAAGATCTTTGAAATAGGAAGCCTCTCAGAGCCATTCTTTAGACCAGTGGTTCCCAAACTTTTTTGGCCTACCGCCCCTTTACCAGAAAAAAATATTACTTAGAGCCCCCTGTCACATAGTATCACTAGTTATTCACCACCCCCAAATGCACCTGTGGCTATCACAGCTGCCCTGGATCGTTGCAGCACCCACCAGGGGGCAGTGGCACCCACTTTGCAGGAATCACTGCTTTAGAGCATATTCTGATCTCACATACCCACAGATAATAGAAATAGATTCCTTTATAAGAAGAAAATCAAGCTTTCTAAATAACATCAATTTTGGTGGACAGAAAAAGAGAATTTAAAAAACTGATGTTTACTTTTTTTTCCAGCTCTACCCTTAAGAACAGAGGAAAGAAAAAGAGGAATAGAAAAGAAAATGTCCTTCAGTCATTGTGCCTTTAATACCTCCATCCCATTTTCCACTCCATTGAATGAGTTTCTTTTTCCCCATCTCCATGACTGTGAATCCCACTTTTCTCCCAAACAGCTGACTCATAATCCAAGCATCTTTTCCACTCACACTCCCTATGCTGCCAAAACTTATCCTCTTTTGAACAAAACCCACATACCTCACACCCATGATCTCAAATTCCCTTCCTCCAGGAAGTTTCACACTAGTCCCAGGAAAACTTGGGGGAGAAGCAAATCCTCCTCCTTATCATCATCATCATCATCATCATCATGGCTAACATTTATATAGCTCTTTGAGGATTGCAAAGCACTATAACAATATCATCACAGACATGATTAGAAAAGAAGACGGGCCAATAGACGTAAGCAGAGTTTGGGACATTCCTTAAATTATATCCCACGGATAATCACCTACTCTTCCTCTGGCTAGAAACAGGCTAAATTTTAATAAGGTGGCAGGATATTTCTTTCTCATGAATGGCTTACTGCTAAAGAAATACTGTAAGTATTCAAATGTTAGCCACCACCTACTGGCAGGAAACAAAAGCCCTTGGGGGTACTCAATCAAATGTGTCTTTCTATTCAAATATCAGAAATGAAGGCTGGATTCCAGCATCAGCTTTGTGTTATCAGCTGTCTTCTCATAACAGCTTCAAACGCCCAAGTGTCAGTACTTCATTGCATGCTGGCGATGACCTTCTCTTTACTCTATGTCATGCATCATTTTGCTCAGCCCTCTCTGCTCTTTCCAGCTTGATCTATTAATTCTCTGCCATACCAGCAGTTCCTATTAAACAGCCCCATCTGGATCTGAATATGCTCCATGTCTCCCAGGGGACATTGCAGGAATCAGGCAGGAGAGAGGAGATGACACTAGCTGTTTTGCTCTGTTATGCCAGAGGAGATCACATTTCAAAGGTGTGTGGCCAAGCGTTTTCTGGTTTGAGGACTATCTGGGGCAGAAGCATGTGGGGGAGAGAATCTCTCGAGAAGAAAACAGCATTTTGAAGACTGACCAAGGTGTTATTGTTGTTTTACATTCACTAGGGCTCATCTACTCTGAGTTACTGTTAGCAAATGGAGCTTACTCAGGCATGGGAGGGTCCAGAGAGGGCAAATGCAAGCTCTGAAACCAAGTGGAAGAGGAGGATTTGAAAAGCACCATTGTGGTGGTGGAGGGACACCCATGGGACTCCCACTCACTAGTGGTGGCAAGGTGTGTTCTGGCTAATCAAATAATCTGGTTAGCTGAGAGCAAACCATCTTTATTTATAGTCTATCCCTATGCTGTGCATGTGTATAGTATGTTATATGTATTTATTTACATGCCAATTTTCAAAGAATGCAGGGTAAACAAAACCCTAAAACTGTCGTAAAGGTTTTAGTCTTTCTGGGATGGTTCAAGAAGTCCAATGTGACCCAACAGGGCCTTGGGACTGCAAGTATGAACATCATTTCTCATAGTATGGCACTATAGATGGAGGAAGTATAGGAGACAGGCAAACTCTATACTGAATTTAAATTTCTAACCTACTTTTCTGACCTTATCTCATGCTATTCCCTTTGTTTACACTATTCAAGAATCAAGGAATCTCAAAACCAGAAGAATTCTGGGCAGCCATCTCGTCCAAGCAAAACCTGACAAAATTGCATTCTAGAACTTGCTGGCCAGTGGTCATCCAGCCTCTACGTCAGGAACTTCAGAGAGGAGAAATTCATTCATTCCCAGGGTAGCCCATTCAATTTTTTAACAGGTGTTTTTTTGTATGTGTGTGTGTGTGTGTGTAAATAAATTGTCTATCTATCAATCTGTGTGTTTGTGTGTATGTTTTCTTAGACTTAGGCAGGTTTCATTCAACTCACATCTGATCTCAGACACTTCTTGGCTGGGTGACACAGGGAAAGTCACTTAATCCTATCACCTAGCCTTTGCTGCTCTTCCACCTTAGAAATGATACTAAAAAGTAAGAGTTTAAGATGGGGGTGTGGGATTAGAGGTCAAGAAAGAACCTACTATGTGCCAGATACCATGCTAAGTATAACATTACAGCAAATTGGAGACTTTAAAGAGTAACTCACAGGGGCATCTGGGTGGCTCAGTGGATTGAGAGCCAGGCCTACAGATGGGAGGTCCTGGGTTCAAATGTGGCCTCAGACACTTCCTAGCTGGGTGACCCTGGGCAAGTCACTTAACCCTACTTGCCTCAGTTTCCTCTTCTATAAAATGAATTGGAAAAGGAAATGGCAAACCACTCTAGTATCTTTGCCAAGAAAACTCCAAATGGGGTCATGAAAAGTCAGTCACAATTGATAGATAGGAATTTGGGAATTTGGGAAGATGGAAATGGACCAGAGTGGAGTTACAGAGTTGATGGAATGAAGGAAACCAGGAAGTACAGGGGAAACTCTCGGAATCCTGGGTTAGGATTCTGAAGGAGGTAACTGTCATCGGGGAGTTGGGTTTGGATTCTGGAGGTGTAAACATCTCAGAAACCAATTGACCTTCAACCTGTTCCTGCCAGTTCCTGATATACATCTTTGATCCCAGATTTTGATATAACATCTCCTGAAGTCTCAAGAGAAAATCACCAGCAACAGGGACTTGAACTGCTCAGTTACCTTGTTAGGGCATTGCCTACACCTGGATGACTATGTCACGCCTGGCACCAGTCCTGACCCCACAACAATCTGCGGCTTTCACTAAAGACTATAATTTATGTGGGCTTAGCATAGGATGGTGAGATAGTACTGGGAATCGAGACAGAGAGGGAGTGAGTATAGCCTCAGCTCTACTGAGGGCTGAAGTGACCTTTGCAGGGTCAGAGGGGTGGGAATGAGGTAGTGATTATTAATAATAGGGAATCCCTAGCCCACATACCTTACCTTACTCAAATCAATACCTTACACTAAATCTGTTACTGTTTTAATTAAACTCAGAGTGTGTGTCCACTGGCCTTGGACAGAGAGTAGTCGTTTTGCTCTCTGGACCTGAGAAGATCATCACCACCCTAGACTGGGTTCAGTCAAACCCCAGTCACCCATCTTAATTACCTTTTAACCCAACTAAAAAGTAACTGAAGGTGACCCATGGATGTGTCTTACATACTCTTCCCCCACCAGATTGTATACTCCATGCTGGTTGGATTTGCTACCTGTGTAGCCTCAGGTAAGTCACTTGCCCTTCTTGGGCCTCAGTTTCCTCTTTTGTAAATTGAGGGGGTTGGGCTAGATGGCCCCTGAGGTCTCATCTAACTCCAGATCTCTGAACCTACAATCCTCGGCAGTTTTGTTCCTGGCGTTTGGCACTGTTCTCTGCACACTGTAGGCATTGAATGAGTGTCCATTGAATCAAATGGAGCCAGACTAAATAGTCTGTATAAATATGGAATGTGCTGGGGACATTTTTCGTGGGCTATTTTCATGGGAATGCACCATTGTGAAATCAACCTAGTTCCAGCCACTACTCAGCACTATTTTAAAACTTCCCGTCCCTAACAGGGCTTTACTAAGCATGAACATGTGTCAAATGGTCAGTCATTCCTTCTGTTGCCTTAACCACCTCTTCATGGCTGGCCCTTCACCTCAGGCATTCCTCAGCGGTTTTAGCTCTTTCAGCACCATCGTTCCTCTCCCAGACCTATTTATTTTACAACTAACCATGTTCAAGTATGTGGGTTGCAGAACCGATCCGCCTAAATAACAGACTGACATTTCTCCCAAACTTCCCTAATAGCAGGATATGGTTTGCCCTCAATTCCCTCACTTGTTTACAGTAATTTGTTATTCATCTGCCTTGGAAGAATCTGAAGGTTTTCTATTTGCAATTCATCCATTCCTGAGCAGCAGGGCTCCTGGGTATGGGCTGCGACTGGTAAAACTAGAGTCGTGGGTCATTCTGTCCCATTGAGCCACCTAAAGGCTCCCGACGCATTAAACTTCACTGACGTGGATGACCCACAGGGATGTATGTCCCACAGCGGGGTTTTGCGAACTCATTTCAGAACTCTGCCCGATTCTGTCTTGGGCTTCTTTATCCAAAGGTGCAGCCCCCCAAACATTCAGGATTTTTCTCAGATGCACGTTCCGACAAGTAACGCAAGCTTGGCACCACCAAGCTGCATCCAGGGGCAGGGGGGAATGTGCTCACCACTTCTCAGGGCAGCTGGATTTCCTTCAGACTTTCAAAGGGGCACCCGCCAAGACAAGCACGTGGCCAGACCCAGAACTGAGTCAAGCCAATGGAAAGCCAATAGAGCTGCCTCTAATCAGAGGAGACTTCCCAAGGTGTGTCCTTTCAGACACGGTGCAAGGTGAAAGAAGAACACAGCTCCCGCCCCCCCCCCCCCAGATGTTCTGGCTCATTTGACATTTAAGACAAAATTTCAGAAGGATCTGAATGAAATGAATGAAGATACACCACTAAAGTCTAAAAGGGATGCCGATGGATTAAGAAAGGAAAGAGAAAATAGATGACGGAACTGGTCAGATAGTGATGGTGGCAGGGGCTAAAGAAGGGGTGATTAGGGAACCAGGGGAGGCAGTCTCTGAAACCAAGAAGCTAAGCAGGTTCACTAAGCAGGAAGGTCCATTGAGTCAGGGGTTAGTGGTCAGTGAAATTGAGATATTTGTAAAAGAGAAAATTCTGCCTTGAGGTGGAGAATAAGGCCCCTAAACCTATTTTCAGGATTAGAAGTCAACTTGCCTCATTAAAATCTAAAAATCAAGGCCAGATCCTTGACATAGTTAATGAAGGATATTTGAATACACCTGTCAATCCCAGAAAAGTATGACAGATGTTAGTGATGGCTTTCCCAAAGGCATTCATTCTTGTTCTTTCTCAGACTTGTGTGTGTAGGCTTCTTCCTTCTTTTAAAAATCTATTTGGGGGCAGGGAGGGAGGGCCAGCTGGGTGACTCAGTGGATTGAGAGCCAGGCCTAGAGATAGGAGGTCCTGGGTTCAAATCTGACTTCAGACACTTCCTAGCTGTGTGGCCCTGGGCAAGGCACTTAACCCCCATTGCCTAGCCCTTACCACTCTTCTGCCTTAGAACCAATCCCAGTATTGATTCCAAGATGGAAGATAAGGATTAAAAAAAAAATCTTTTAGGTGCAGCTGGATGGCTCAGTGGATTGAGAGCCAGGCCTAGAGATGGGAAGTCCTAGGTTCAAATGTGACCTTAGACCCTTCCCAGCTGTGTGACCCTGGGCAAGTCACTTCACCCCCATTGCCTAGCCCTTATCGCTCTTCTGCCTTAGAACCAATACATAGTATTGATTCTAAGATAGAGGAAGGTAAGGTTGTTTTCTGTTTTTGTTTTTTAATCTATTTAGTAGTGAAATCAACTTCCCTACTCTTGGTGGGGAAGGGAGGGACTGCAGGTTCAGAATGTTGCATGTGCTATCAGTTTCTACTCCTTCCTCTCCCTTGTTTTTGACTATAGATTAGATTTGCTTAACTGTTGTTTGACTTCACAAGAAGATGGGGAGGCAGAGGGGAGGACAATACTGAGAAATCATTGTGGCATAAAAATGAAAAGGACATCAATAAAGTTAAAGGATGGAACTAAAAATTAAAAAGTTCATCAGTTCATATAATCTGAAAAATTAAAAATTAGTTTTATCACCTAGCTCATTTAGTCTACATACTATCAAACGAGCTAGACAATTCTGAAGAGGGAAAAAATCTGATTGAATGAAAATCTCAGTCCTACTGGTACATTGGCAGCAGCAAGTCCAAGCTTCTCTCTCCTGGGACTGGCTCTGTTCTGTTGCCACAGTGGAGTTTCCAATTTCTCTTGAGGAAGTGTTTACACCTGGCTGCTATTTTCCCCTTGTCGTGGTAGCTGGCCAGACTTTTACTGGACCTCTTGAAAGAGAACTCTTAGGCTATTGAGGGCTTTTTGCTCTTTGAAGAGGTTTGTTCTTTCTGAAGAGTCTGGAATGTTTAGATTAGATGTCATCCAGGCCAGACTCACAAGGGACTTCCTGCCCAGCTCCCTCCCTGAGCTTTAACTCTGCCAGGGCTAGCAGGATTTCTGAGATGGAAAAGTAGGAGCTGGGTATATAGGGGACATTTGTCAGGGCCCCAGAATTCTGCCGGTCAGAATTGTCCATGCATGAAGGATTGAGCCTCTTAAGTCCCAGTCTTTTGTACAATTATCTATTTGCTCATAGAGTTGGTTTTTGGCTTTTCCTTCCGTGTAACCTCACAGTTGGGAGAACCAGTTGGGCCTGATAAACATTGTCCCCTGAGAAATTTTCTTTTTCATGTTGACAAAACCATGGGAGATATCTTTGACTTGGCCTACCCTTAGAAAACAAGAAGAGAGCTGAAACATTTCTCTTGATAATTCAGCCCCTCCCAACATACATTGGGTTCAATTGTCTGGCTCTAGGAGCAATGGTAGGTTTCAATCTAAAATGGTTCAAATGGAACTGCGTCCTTCATCTCACTTCCAGTTAGCTGATGTCAAAACTTTCAGGTGAAAGCTGGCACATCTAGTTATTCAAAGTCTGGAAGCTTGGTTTTAGCTTCTAAGATCCAGACAAACAGAACTCTCCAGATTAATGACTTTGTTTCGCTTTTTATACCATTTTTAATAAACATTTATTAATATTTATATTTTAGAAAAGTTAACATGGTTACATGATTTATGCTCTTACTTTTCCCTTCACCCCCGACCACCCCACCTCCCCTGGCCGATATGCATTTCCAATGGTTTTAACATGTGTCATTAATCAAGACCTATTTCCAAATTGTTGATAGTTGCATTGGTGTAGTAGTTTTGATCCCCAATCATGTCCTCATCAACCCATGTATTCAAGCAGTTGATTTTCTTCTGTGTTTCCTCTCCTGCAGTTCTTCCTCTAAATGTAGGTAACATTCTTTACCATACATCCCTCAGAATATCCTGGGTCATTGCATTGCTGCCAGTACAGAAGTCCATTGCATTCGATTTTACCATAGTATATCAGTCTCTGTGTACAATGTTCTTCTGGCTCTGCTCCTTTTACTCTGCATCAGTTCCTGGAGGTCTTCCCAATTCACATGGAATTCCTCCAGTTTATTATTCCTTTTAGCACAATAGTATTCCATCACCAGCACATACCACAGTTTGTTCAGCCATTCCCCATGCCCTCATTTTCCAGTTTTTTGCCACCACGAAAAGCGCGGCTATAAATATTTTTGTGCAAGTCTGTTTATCTATGATCTCTTTGGGGTACAAACCCAGCAATGGTATGGTTGGATCAAAGGGCAGGCAATCTTTTATAGCCCTTTGAGCATAGTTCCAAATTGCCATCCAGAATGGTTGGATCAGTTCACAACTCCACCAGCAATGCATTAATGTTCCACTTTGGCCACATCCCCTCCAACATTCATTACTCTCCCCTTCTTTCATTTTAGCCATTCTACTAGGTGTGAGGTGATACCTCAGAGTTGTTTTGATTTGCATTTCTCTAATTATTAGAGATTTAGAACACTTTCTCATGTGTTTATTGATACTTTTGATTTCTTTATCTGAAAATTGCCTATTCATGTCTCTTGCCCATTTATCAATTGGGGAATGGCTTGATTTTTTATACAATTGATTTAACTCCTTGTATATTTGAGTAATTAGACCCTTGTCAGAGTTTTTTGTTATAAAGATTTTTTCCCAATTTGTTGTTTCCCTTCTGATCTTGGCTACATTGTTTTGGTTTGTACAAAAGCTTTTTAGTTTTATATAATCAAAATAATTTATTTTACCTTTTGTAATTTTCTCTAACTCTTGCTTGGTTTTAAAATATTTTCTTTCCCAGAGATCTGACAAGTATACTATTCTGTGTTCACTTAACTTATTTATATTTTCCCTCTTTATATTCAAGTCATTCACCCATTCTGAATTTATCTTGGTGTAGGGTGTGAGATGTTGATCTAAACCTAATCTCTCCCATATTGTTTTCCAAATTCCCAATAGTTTTTGTCAAATAGTGGATTTTTGTCCCCAAAATTGGGCTCTTTGGGTTTATCATATACTGTCTTGCTGACGTCATTTACCCCAAGTCTATTCCACTGATCCTCCCTTCTGTCTCTTAGCCAGTACCATATTGTTTTGATGACTGCTGCTTTATAGTATAGTTTAATATCTGGTACTGCTAGGCCCCCTTCCTTCACATTTTTTTCATTATTTCCCTTGATATTCTTGATCTTTTGTTATTCCAAATGAAATTTGTTATAGTTTTCCTAATTCAGTGAAAAAGATTTTTGGTAATTTGATAGGTATGGTGCTAAATAGGTAAATTAATTTGGGTAGAATGGTCATTTTTATTATGTTAGCTCGTCCTACCCATGAGTAATCAATGTTTTTCCAATTGTTTAGATCTATTTTTAATTGTTTGGAAAGTGTTTTGTAGTTGTTTTCCTATAATTCCTGTGTTTGTTTTGGTAGATAGATTCCTAAGTATTTTATGTTATCTAGGGCGATTTTAAATGGTGTTTCTCTTTCTACCTCTTGCTGCTCTAATGTGTTGGAAATATATAGAAATGCTAATGATTTATGTGCATTTATTTTGTATCCTGCAACCTTGCTAAAGTTGTTGATTATTTCTACAAGCTTCCTAGTTGATTCTCTAGGATTTTTAAGTAGACCATCATATCATCTGCAGAGTGATATAGCTTAGTCTCCTCATTGCCTATTTTAATACCCTCAATTTCTTTTTCTTCTCTAATTGCTACTGCTAGTGTTTCTAGTACAATGTTAAATAATAGAGGAGATAATGGGCATCCTTGTTTCACTCCTGATCTTATTGGGAAGGCTTCTAATTTATCCCCATTGCATATGATGTTTGTTGATGGTTTTAGGTATATACTGTTTATTGTTTTTAGGAAAGGTCCTTCTATTCCTTTACTTTCTAGTGTTTTCAATAGGAATGGGTGCTATATTTTGTCAAAGGCTTTTTCAGCATCTATTGAGATAATCATGTGATTTTTGTTTGTTAGATTGTTGATATGGTCAATAATGTGGATGGTTTTCCTAACGTTGAACCATCCTTGCATTTTTGGTATAAATCCCACCTGATCATGGTGGATGATCCTCTTGATCACTTGCTAGAGTCTCTTTGCTAGTATTCTATTTAAAATTTTTGCATCTATGTTCATTAGGGAGATTGTTTTTATACCATTTTTGATCTCACATAAACATAGATTTTAAATAAATAGGCAATGCTCAATCCAGACTTTGATATTTTTTAAAAATCCATAGAATTCTATTTGTCTGTCCTACAGGTAATAGTGGCACTGGGGAGGGGTGGCGGGGTTAAATGTCCGCTTGATATCTCTCCATGTCTTGAACTGAAAACATTGGCAGTGGACTCTAGGGTATGTGGAAAATATCATGTATAGCCTTTGTATTTTGTACAAACATTGAATATTGTATAACTCAACTAGAATTGGGTGCATATATTCAGACTGCATTTCTTAATGAATGATAATTTTGCTTTCAAGCAAAGTGACCCTGAGCAAATCACTTAACCCCCATTGCCTAGCCCTTACTACTCTTCTGTCTTGGAACTACACTATATTGATTCTAAGGCAGAAAGGAAGAGTTTTGTTCCATTTTTTTAAAGTAATTTAGGATGTATGTCTTTTCTCACTTTATCAGGTGACAACTGATAGCAAATGTGATGATTGAAAGAAGGGATGTTAAAGAAGAAAAATATATTTATGAATGCACTTAGGTAAATATGGTCACATTATATGTCTCTTGATCCAGTTTTTCTCATCCTCCCAGGTATAAGTGTTCTTCCTCATGCTCCTTACCTCTTAGAAATTACTTTTTACATATGTGTGTATATTTTTTGCACTTAACTCATCTGTGAGCATGTTTTCCCCCCCTAGAATATCAGCCTCTTGAGGGCAGGAAAAGTTTTGGTTTTATCTTGGTTTCTGTATAATACCTGACATATGGTAAATGATTAACAAATGCTCATTGAATTTAATTGAATTGTGGATTGGTTTTAGGGAGTCTAATTATCTTCATTAAATGCAGGAAGAAAGAGGTTACCTAGCCTCAGAGAGGCAGGATAATGGTTTGGGGTTTTTTTTGTTTGCTTTTTGTTTTTGTCATTCTGCTTCCCAGAAAATTAGGAGCTCTCATTATATCCTGGAAGAGAAAAGAGAATATTCATCTTTTTAAAAAAATCAACAAGTATATATTATATTATTGTATATTCTGTGTTGTTTTCATCTCACAAGTTTTTTTCTCCCCAATTTTTTTAATCAAGAGAATAAATTCACATTTCCTATTTATGGTCTAATAGCTACAATGTGTCCCTGCAACATGAGTAAAATAGAGTATTTGTGGGTGACTAAGTGCTTAAACAGAGTCTCCTATAATATATAAATTTCATAGAAGGTTAGGCAATGGAGCAAGGCAGAAAATAAAGAAACCTAGAAAGAAACCAAAACTGGATGGGCAGATGAAACTAAAAGTCATGTGTTTGGGGTAATGTCACTGACTACAGCTTAGGTTGATAAAGGACTTAGCAAATATTTAAACAACTAATCAATCAATTAAAAAGCATTTGTTATCTGCTTACTGTGTGCCAGACCCTGTGCTAAATGTGACAGATACAGAGAGAGACAAAAAGAACGTATCTGAACTCAAGGAGTTGACATTCAAATGTAGCAATATTACAGCCAAAGCTTAGACATTTGGGGAAATGGTATAGGAATATGAACTTAATTTTTATAGACAATGGAACAATCATTTCTTATTCTGTGAGCTAACAAAGGACAGTGAGTAATGATGTAGGTAAGTCTCAAATTATTTATTTTTAATTCAATGCAACCAAAATTGCTATGTGCAAGAAATTGTGCTAGTGATACAAACACTAAAACAAAATAGTCCATGCCCTCAGAGTGCTTATAATCTAATAATAATTGCTAGCACATATGTAGGCTTTAAGAAATGAGAAAGAAGTGGAGCTAGCATGGTGGAGTAGAAGCAAATGAGCTTGAAGCCCCTATGAGAATCCTTTCCAACTAATCTTAAGCCACAAAATGAATACAGGAGTGAAAGAACACAAGGAGACAAAGTGAAAAAACTTACATGCAGAGAAAAACTTGAGAGGTAGGCAGAGGCAGGTACTCGGGTGAGAGGTGAGCATAGCCAGTAGAAGGCTACAACAATGAATAAGGAGCAAGCCAACAGCAAGCCCTGTTACCCCATATCTACTGTTCTAGGTTCTGAACCTGGGCCCAAACTAACAACCAGACCTTGAGACCCTGCCTGGGCCAACAAAAGTGCAACCCAAATAAAGTTCCAAGCAAACCTGTGGTGAGGTCCAGAATTCCAGCCTGGGGTAGTCTGTGCTATACAGCCTGATCTGTGTGGGCCCAGAGTGAGGCCAGGAGTCCCAGTCCAGAACCTGAATGCAAGTTTGGAGCAGTCAGTAGACCCAGAGTGTGGCCCCTGATCCCCAGCATGGTCAGTCCCCAAGGTTCTGGCTTGTGGGAGCCTGTCTAGCCCTTGCCAAAGCTCAAGGCAGAGCCTAAATGCAGGGTAGTCTACAGTAGGAGGTGTACCTGACCTGATCAAGCTCAGAGTAAGACCAAAAGTCTACACTCAAGGCTAAGGCTAGAATTTGAGCCATAGCAGTCTCAGAGGGTCATTGAATCAGCAGTAAGAGGTGGCTCTCAGAGGTCACAGCCCTCAGGTCATCACACCACCTTGGAAGAACTGAAACTTACAAAACCCAGAAATAAGACTAAGGATAGCATCAAGGAAGTACTAAAGTTTAGGAAAGTGTCCTATCCTCCCAGAGAACGCAGCCTACCTTTAAAATAAAAGTGAAAGTCAAAAAATGGCTGGGAAAATGAGCAAACATAAAAAAGAAACCTCTCACCATAGAAAATTTTTATGATAACAAAGAGCAAGGCACAGGCACAGAAGGGTACAGTGAATGCAAAGCAAAAACATACAAAGCTCCAAAGGAAAATATGAATTTGGCTCAGATTCTATAAGAACTCAAAAAGGATTTCAAAAATCAATTAAGAGAGGCAGAGGAAAACCAGGAAAGAGAACTTAAAGCAATGCAAGAAGAAATGGGCCAAATGAAAAAGGAGGCTCAAAAGTTCATGGAAGAAAATCATGTCTTAAAAATTAGAATCAGGGAACTAGAAGCTAATGACTTCATAAGACATCAAGAAACAATAAAATCAAATCAAAAGAATGAAAAAAAACCAGAAGAAAACATGAAATATCTCACTCAAAAAACAACTGACATGGAAAATAGATCCAGGAGAGACAATTTAAGAATTATTAGATTACTGGAAAGCCATGATAAAAAAATACTGGAATTAATAATACAATAAATTATCAAAGAAAACCGCCCTGATATTCTTGAATAAGAGTAAAATAGAAATTGAAAGAATCTACAGACCACCTCCAGGAAGAAATCCCCAAATGACAACTTAAGGAACATTATAGCTAAATTCAAAAACCCCCAAGCCAATGGAAAAAATTCAGTAAGAAGTCAGAAAGAAACAATGGAAATAGCATGAAGCTACATTCAGGTTTACATTTTTGTTACATTACATTCAGATTTAGCAACCTGCCATGTTAAAGGATTGGAAGGCATGGAATATGATATTCCAGAAGGCCAAAAGATCTAGGTTTACAACTCAGAATCACTAATCTAGCAAAACTGAGTATATTCTTTCAGAGGAAAAATATGGTCATTCAATAAAATAGAAGATTTCCAAGCATTCCTAATGAAAAGACCAGACCTAAATAGAAATTTTGGTGTCCAGACACAAGACCCAAGAGAAGCCTAGAAAGGTAAATAAGAAGGAGAAAATTTGGGAGACGCAATAAGGTCAAGCTGTATCTATTCCTACTTAGAAAGAGGATATTTGTAATTCTTAAAATTTTTTCAGTGGTAAAGTAGTTAGGAGTATACATGGACAGAGGGTATGAAAGTAAGCTGATCAAGATGATATGATATTCAAAAAAAAATCAAGGAGTGAAAAAGAGTATTGCATTGAGAGAAAATGGAATAGGGAAGTAGAATGGGGTAAATTATCTCAACTAAAGAGACATGAAAAGGGGGCAGCTGGGTAGCTCAGTGGATTGAGAGCCGGGTCTGGAGACAGGAGGTCCTAGGTTCATATCCGGCCTCAGACACTTCCCAGCTGTGTGACCCTGGGCAAGTCACTTGACCCCCATTGCCTACCCTTGCCACTCTTCCACCTATAAGTCAATACACAGAAGTTAAGGGTTTTTTAAAAAAAAAAGAGACATGAAAAACTATTGAGTAGAGAGAAGGAAAAGGGTGGTGGTGGGCAGTGCTTAAACTTTACTCTCATTGTAACTGGTTCAGAGAGGGAATAACAATCATAGTCAGTGGGATATAGAATACTGTCTTACCTTACAGAGAAGTAGGAAGGGAATAAAACAAGGGAAGGGGGTAGTTCTAGAAGGAGGGGGAAATGGAGGAAGTGATTTAAAAATTAGCCCTTTTAAATCACCTGATCTGGATTCTTATTGCTATGCTATTTTGGCTTCCAGGTAAGATTATTCTTCTTCATCAATACCTGTCTTAAAGTATTTCCTTTCAACATAACCACCATCTTTATACTTGGGGACCACAATACACGTGATAATGTCTCCTCAAAAATCTCTTCAGCTCTTATGACCTCCAGCCTGCCTCTGTTTCTTAGCTATTCAGAGGTTTAGTCACACATTAGATCTCCCCATCACCCCTAAATGTACCATTTTCACTATTTTAAACTAAAATTCCCTTTCTGCCCTCCCATTCATTGTCTTGTCTTTCTTCAAGGCTCTGCTTAGGTTCCAAGTCTAGAATGAAACTTTTCTTGATCCCCTTGTTAGATTTTTTAATTAAAAACAATAATTTTTCTTATTCACATTTTTTTTAAACCCTTGTACTTCGGTGTATTGTCTCATAGGTGGAAGATTGGTAGGGTGGGCAATGGGGGTCAAGTGACCTGCCCAGGGTCACACAGCTGGGAAGTGGCTAAGGCCAGATTTGAACCTAGGACCTCCTGTCTCTAGGCCTGACTCTCACTCCACTGAGCTACCCAGCTGCCCCCTATTCACATTTTTACTCATTTGTGCCCAGTGGAATATAAGCTCCTTGAAGGCAGAGATCGTTTTAATTGTGTCTTTGTGTTCCAAAAGACACCACCCTTGACCCCAAACCCAAAAGTGAGGATAAAAGCCAAGTGCTTTGAGGCTTCTCTGGATTTCAGTGGCATAACACATCCATTCCAGGCCAGAAGAAAGGACTGCTTCTCAGTTTCCACTTTCCATTATCTAATACAGAAACCTAAAGGATCAGGGAGGAAGGGAAAAAGGGAACCATCCATAAATTGATCAATTCTCTCTTCACACTTGTTTTTCCTTTCTGGAAACAAGATCTAACTCTTTTTCAGATTCTCTTTTCCAGAAGCCTCCAAAAATGGCCCAGAGAACCACGTACAAAAGATGTCATCAACTGGTGAACTTGGATACTACCGGCTTGATTCTTCCACTTCCACAACAATACCATTAAGGAGGGGAGTTAGGATCATTAAGGGGTAACCAAGACACATTTTGACCATCTCAAAAAGAAACATTCTAGGAACCTCTGCTCCATGCTACCGAGAACATTGTCTCATATGAAATGTTTAGTCACAAGAGACATTTTGGACATTATGGTTATCATTTTAGTGAGCCATGAGGATCTAATAAGTTAATAAATATAAAACATTTTGAAAACTTTGAAGCACTAGATAAATGTCAGTTATGATTATTGCTATTGTGGCTTTTCTGTTGTTTCTAAAGCTTACCATTTATCATAAGTACTTATGGATGGGATGAGAATTGAGTTTACAAAAGATTAGGGAACAGATAGATGGTGCAATAACTGCTCTGGAGTCAGGAAGATTCATCTTCATGAGTTCAAATCTGGCCTCAGACACTTACTAGCTATGTGTCTGAGTAAATCCCTTAACCCTGTTTGCCTCAGTTTCCTTATCTGTAAAATGAGCTGAAGAAGGAAAAGGCAAATCACTCCTTTGCCAAGAAAACTCCAAATAGAATCATGAAGAGTCAGACACAACTGAAGAACATCAACAAAAACAGAAGGTTAGGATGTCTTAGGGAAATAGTGACTGTAGGGAACAAAAAAAATTTGTATAATTCACAAACTTCAGATGTAAACTTGGTTTCTGAACTTTTTTCCAACTAAGCTTTAAACGTGCATTCAGGTTTTGTATCCAGGGGTCCTATGGAAGCCTTCTAGGTTTTAATCAATTGCTCAGTGTAATAGCATACATTGCTAGATTCAAGACTTCTTTACCAAAGCCTCTCTCCCTGTGGTCAGAGACCCAATCCACAAGGGCCATACCTGTTAATACTAAAGTACTACACTCAGAGCCTTTTTATGAGTTTGTCCTCTATAAGAAGAGAGGGCGAGGACAAACTTGGAAACAATGGTGTCTCCCTGAGACCTGGAAGGAGATGGAGCAAGTGGCTGGCAGCTTCCCTTTGCTCTCCAAAGGGCTAATGAGGTGTTGTTCAAGTTGTGACATTCTTTAGCAAACAATATCCCAGGGCATTAAACAGAGCAAGGGGCTAAAAGCATCTTAGAATGAGTTGATTATGTGATTTTAATGGGCATCCTAACCCTTTCATGTAACAAGCATTTTAGAACATGGAAAACAGGTGGATTATATCCTAATACAAGGTACTGGGAAAAGCTTTGAGATGCATGGTGAATTTTTTTAAAAGAATTCCTGCTGTCCTGCTGAGTCCAAAATTGGCCTCTGAGAAATCGGACTTGGCAAGTCTCCATATTTCACTCATTTCACTAATGGGTCTAGAGTGATCAACATTTTCCGTTGACCTAAAATTCCTCCCACAAAAGGTGGACAGCCTACAGAACTTATCATTGAGGCCTAAGGCACAACAAAATTGGAATAACTTTAATACCAATTTTTACTGTTCATTTAAGGGAAAAGATTATTTCTAGTAAATAAATAAGAAAGCTTTGCCATTGCTTATTTAAAAGCTTCCTCTCCAGGTTCCACAACAATACAGCCAGAACTAATTGGTTAGCTACTGAATTATAGAAGAAAGTTGAGAGTAGAGTCAATAAAAATAATTTCACCTATAGAATAGTGGTAGATCATTTAGCTCTGAATGTGGTTGTGAGCAGTATGGGGAAAAGATTTATATAGTGTACTTTCACATTTTTATAGGGCTTACTTATGTGCCAGGCACTGTGTTAGGTTGCTTTTTACAAATATTGTCACATTTAATCCTCACAACAACCCTGCTTGAGTTAGGTGTTATTATCCCCAATTTATAGGAAACTGAGGCACGCAGAGGTTAAGTGACTTGCCCAGGGTCACACAGCTAATAAGTACCTGAAATTAGATTTGATCTCAGGTCTTCTTGACTCCAGGCCCAGCATCCATTATACCACCAGATGCAATAGTGTAGAATAACAGAGAGTACGTTATACATAGAGTCAGGAAGATCTTGGTTCAGAACCTTCCTCTGACAGTTACTATGTGACTGCAAGCAAGTTATTTAGTTTCTGTAAGTCTCAGTTTCTTCATTTAGAGGCATCTAGATTGCTGGATCTAAAATCAAGAAGCTCCAACTTCAAATCCTGTTTCAGACACTAGTTGTGTAGCTTTAGACAATCATTTGACCCTTCTCAGCCTCAGTTTCCTGAGCTATAAAATGGATATAATAATAGCATCTATTTCATATGGATGTTGTGAAAATTAAATGGGATAATATTTGTAAAAGCACTTAGCATAGGACATGACACATATGGGGATAATCATACTTGTCAAACCTCCCACATGGGTTGTTATGAGGTTCATGTGAAAAAATATGTCAAATGATTTCCAAACTTTAAAGCACTATATAAATGTCAGTTTTTATTATTGTAACAATGAGCTAAAATTATAGCATCAAATTACACCAAAAGATATATTTTTCCACACATTTCCAAAGGACAGTGCTTTTTCACAGTGGATTGGGGTAACTTGAGTATACTTTGAGTTGTAAAATATTGTAAGATCCTGGAAAAACAAGGTGTAGACATCTATAATGCTGGTCTTCCCCAGCTTTTTCCAGCATTGGTGCAAATCAGTCTCCAGTCTGTGTCTGTTTTTATTCTGGCCTTCTACTTTCTCCCAAATTAAATAAGACTTGCAAGTTCTGGAAAGGGTTATCAGCTCACTCCTCTCTCTGGCATCCAAGAAACAATGGAAGGAATGGATGTTTGGGATAAGGGAAGCAGGATCATTCCTGGGGAAACCAGGAATCAGAGACATTGGGATTGGGTGTCCCATTCCTTGTTGCTGGTGGTTGGGAAATACCAGAAGGAGAAGGTGCCGCCACCATCTGGCGTTAAACAGGGTCTAAGATCCACGTCCATATTTACATTCTAAAGTTGTAGTGAGTTTCAAATGAATTAATGGATATAAGATGCTTTGCAAAATTTGAAGGGCTATATTAAGGTCATCTTTAACTAGGAGAGACAATAGGGGCTTTGCCCCACAGCCGCAACAATACAATGAGAGGGCAACAACAGAAGCTTCTCAATGGCATTTTTTCTCCTGTCCACTTCCAGCTGTTGCATTGTCCCCAACCGGCCTTATCCCCTAATGCCCTCCCTTCCCTGCACATCCCACCCCTTTACTTCAAGCAAGAATAGATGCATTTCCTTCACTGTCTACACCAGGGGTCGGCAACCTTTTTGGCTGTGAGAGCCATAAACGTCACATTTTTTAAAATGTAATTTCATGAGAGCCATACAGTGCTCACAGTGCGCGCTCCTGTAACAGCGCCTAAAAAAAATTGACTTTATGGCTCCTACAGAAAGAGCCCTATCTGGCCCTCAAAAGAGCCAGATATGGCTCGAGAGCCATATGTTGCAGACCCCTGGTCTACACTGTGGACCTTTTCCCTGACTCTCTTCCTTCTCTGTCCATCTCTACTTCTGATACAGGTGGCAGAATCTTCTCCTCTGCAGTCACACTTTGAGCTGAGTAGAGGCTTCTGGGTATTCTGAGGTTTCCCAGGGTACACTTCCTTCCCACAACTACCAGCTCACTTTGGAGCACATTTGTGAGAAGCCATTCTTTGCCTCAGCCCCAGACTCCCTGACCAGAAGAGTTGGAATTTTGTTTAAATGGGCTGCAAGACCCTACACCAGTCACTAAAATTCTTTGAACCTCAGGATCTTCATCTGTCAAATAGGGATAATGATGTTAATAATGATGCTTCAAAAGGTTGTTGTGAAAATCAAGTATGAAAATAGGTATGAAATAAGTCTGAAAAATCAAATCACCGAATGAATGGAAAATGTTATTATTGAAGTCATCCAACATCATTGACTATACCTAACATGGAGCAGGTGTATAATGGTTTTGATTGTTTGGGATCCAATCCTATGATTTTATGGGTGGCAAAGAGTCCTTCTACAAGAGGCTATTCAGCTTTTGGGTCACACAATAGTCCTTCTTTTTATCCCTTCCTGACACAATAGAATGCTTCTCTCTGTGTTCCAACTCTGAGCCAGCCAGATAACCACCTCTATATTTATAAACCTTTCCTTTCATATTTTCCTATATTTCTACAAATGTCAGAGACAAGAATCAAATCAAGCTTTCCTGACATCAAGGCCAGTTTTCTATACATTCTAATAGCTCACTGCCTTAGAAATAAATCCCCTCAAGACAGCTAGGTGATTCAGTGAATAGAACACCAAACCTGGAATTGGGAGAGCCTGGGTTCAAATGAGGTCTCAAATACTTCTTAGCTATGTGACCTTGGGCAAGTCATTAACCCCCATTGCCTAGCTCTTGCCACTCCTGCTTTAGAATTGATTCTTAGGTAGAAGGTAAGGGTTGGTTTTTTATTTGTTTGTTTAAGAAATGAATCCCCAACACCCAAGAAGAACTGGATTCAGCTCATTCTTATCAACTATCAAGCTAACATTGTATCTTCACTATTTTCGGTCCTCCTTTGCTCCAGCTATGCCATCCTAAGGAATGTGCCCCAGGCCAGGACATGTCTATATGGCTTCAAAATTTGTCCCTTTTAAAGAACTAATCTGAGGTCTAATCATAATTCGGAGGTGAAAGTGGGTTCTTGAAGATTCTGACAAAGGATCTCAAAGTTTAACAATTCTTAAGCCACTGGAGAGGTTTCCACTATTGACCTGATGAGAGATGGACACCGTAGGACCAAAATGGCTTAGTTGGGAAAGTCTCATTACTGAAAATTTGTCCACTGTGGTGTTTTGTTTTTGTTGTTGTTTTGAGGAGGTTTTTTTGGTCATAGAAACTTATGAGACAATATTCTAAAGAGTGGATCACAGGATTATATATTTTGAGTCAGAAAGGATCTTAGAGGTCAAGCCCAACTTCCTGCTTTTAAAAAATTTATTTATTTTTAATCAAAATGCATTAATTTTTTCTTCCATTTCACTTCATCCCTCCCTGGCGGGAAAGAAAAGCAAAATCCTTGTGATAATATGTACAAACAATTGAAAATGACTGAAAAAATTTTGGTACAAATATGATGGAGTATAATCATGATGGAAGAAATGACAAAGGATGGTTTCAGTGAAAACTGGTAAAGACTTGTGTGATCTGATGCAAAATGAAGTGAGTAGAACTGAGAGAACAACTTCTACCCTAACATAATAAAAACCAATCTCCTCATTTTGAAGATGAAGAAAATGAAGCCCGGAGTGGTTAGAGAACTTATCAGGGTCACATAACTAGTAAGTGTATGAGATAGGATTTAAAACCCAGGTCATCCTGATTCCAAATCCAGTGCTATGCCTATTATATGATACTATCTCTAGGATTTTAAAGCACAAAATTTCCTCTTTTGTAAAATGAAGAGATCAAATGCAATATTCTCAAATGACCCTTCTAATTCTGAGAATTCTATGAATCTATGCCCTTCATCTTCAAGTTTTCCCCCCAAACTAGTGATATTCACAGCCTAACATTTAATTATAATCTAATAATTAACCTTTAGAATTCTCAAAAGTCTTAGATCAATTTTAAATTTAATTTTGCACTGAGACCTTTGCAACACATTGTAGAGCACTTTAAAGTTTGCAAAGCATTTTATGGATGTTAATTAATTTGGACTTCAAAACATAAATAAATGCTATTATTATTCATATTTTTACAAATAAAGAAATTAAGGTTGAGAAAGGTTAAGAGAGTGACTGGGGTCACACAGTTCATAAATATCTAAGGCTGAATTTGAACCTAAGTCCAACATTCTAACTACTGTTCTTCCTACCTCCTTTCTCTTGAAATACACGACCAAAGAATCATGAGAGAAAGGAACGCACATGGAGAATACAGTAGGATTAGAGGGAAATCATTGCTTGATCCTGACTCTGTCCTTGTCTCTAACACATTTGTCCCTCTCAATCTTGGGATACCGCAAAATTGGAGCTTCCATGTTTTGTCCTCTCCCACTTCACTAATGTGTAGACTCTCCTTTTGTTCAAATGAACCCACGCCTGCTTATTCCAGTAAAAAGTTAAAAGCTTCCCGTCTCCTCATACTAAGAGGAAATTGGACTTGTCCTGATTGGCTTTTAACACAGCCTCCAATGACAGAGATAATAACTAACAGTTAGGGCATAAATGAAAACTGAGGTTTTAAAAATACATCTTTTATTACAAATTTTCTTTTCTTAAAACAAACTCTTATTTCAAAAAACAAAAGAGAGGAAAGAAAAGCAGTCTCAAGACAAGTTAGCTAACACCACGACTCAGATACCTCGGGGTACTAGGGGGATTAGTCAGTTAATATTTGAAAAGTGCATTCATGAGGAAAATGTAATAAAAATGCCAATTTCTAGAATCACTGGACTTGTTTGAAAAACCTGCTTCAGTGTCCTTTTTAATCTGAATGAATGGTCGACAAGCCTGAAGGAAAACACTGGCTACATCTGACTTTTCTTTCAAAGCCATTTGGTTTCTTTTCCAAGATCTACAACTGTGTGTTGCCTATATTTTAGTGGGTTATTTCACATTTTCCTTTTTGCCCAGATTAATTCAAATCTGTGAGGAATGACAATACCCAAATAAAAGGACTCCTCTCTTTAGGTTGTGCTAATAACAATAAATAACATTTATATATTACCTACTATATGCCAAGTACTGTGTTTTGCACTTTATAGATATTTCATTCAACCCCCACAATACTCCTGGGAGGTAGATGCTACTATGATCCCTAAATTATAATGGAGGAAACTGAGATGGAGATTAAGTGACTTGCCCAGGGTTGCATATCTAGTGGCATCTGAGGCCAGATTTGAACACAGGTCTTCTAGACTCCTGGCCCTGTGTTCAACCTTGAGAAGACTAATTTAAGGAGGAGCATGATAACCATCTTCAAATACCTGAAAGATTGTCATAGCAAAGAAAGAGTAAGTTTCCTATGCTTGACCGCAGACAACAAGAAGCATTGGGTAGAAGTTCCAACATGGCAAATTTAGATTTCAGATAAAGACCAACTTCCTAACAGTCAGGGATGTTCAAAAATGACGGGTTGCCTTAGGAAGTGGTTGGCTTCTGCCTCCCTGGAAAACCCCATTCCAAAGCAAGAGAGCCACTTGTCAGGCACATGATAGAAAGGATTGTTGTTCAAGGATAGATTAGATTAGATGCGCCCCAACATCTCTTCCAACTGTGAGCCTCCATGATTCCATGAATTTGGAATTTTCAACTTCCAGCCATCAAGAAAAGTCCCTGCCTTCTCTTCCATTTGGATATCATTGTTCCCCCTGACCCTTTCTTGCTGCCTTCTCCTTTCATCTACATTGCTAATCTCTATTGCAAATTGAGTCTCATGATGGGAGACAGAAATGAGTTTTTAGAACTGGTGTCGGAATACCAATATTTTCCCTCTAATTCTCAGAAACTTCAAATTGCTTTTGACAAATTGAAAAAAAAGTTTGTTTTTTTTAATGGCCTTGAGAGATCCCTGATGTGTGAGATTCAGTAGCTATTGTTCCATATCCTATTCCTATATTCTTGGAATAGTTGCAGCTACATGCAATAGCATTTACTTAGCGATTCTTAGATACAAAAATTGCATAAATTCCTTATTTAGCGCATAATCTAATTCTTCCTGTGTGTGTGTGTGTGTGTGTGTGTGTGTGTGTGTTTCTGTGTGTGTATAAAGAAGCCTTTCACCTTGACAAATGTGTCAAGATTTCCCTTTTTCGAAGGAGGCTTCCCTTCCTACTCACAGCATGGGTTCTGGAATGGGAGCTAATTCCTCATCCTTGATTTCCCTCATCTGTTTTTCTTTTCTTTCTCTTCCTGCTGCTGGCTGGCTTAATACCTTCAGTCAGTCCTAGGAATAAGCCATGCAAGAGGTGTCGTCGATTGTCAAAGACAGCCTTTGGACAGTGATGGGGAATATTCCCTGATGAAATATTGCTAAGAGTGTGGTTGTGACTGTTTTATCTGTTACTTCATATCCCTCAATTTTATTTAATTGCAAAATAGGTAAGGTTTTAGTGATTTGCGGGACTCTTGCTTTGTGTTTGGTCATGCCAAGGAAGAAGAGTAGTACAATCTGTTTTAAAAATGCTAGAATATCAGCACCTGGACAGTTATCAGCCATCAGGGTGTTTTGAAAGCATCACTGAGCAACCCTGCCTTAGCAGAGGCTGGTCAACCACTTGTATAAAATAGGAAATTATCTGATTAAAATCCCTCTGATACTTATTGGTAGTAAGTCATTAATTTCTCTAGCCACAGTTTCCTCATCTGTAAAATGAAGGAGTTAGAATAGATTACCTCTAAATTCCCTTTGAACTTTAAGATTCTATAATTCTAGCATTATTCAGTGGAAAAGAGCCCAGGAGTAGTAGGACTTTGTATATGAAGAACTGAATGTTTTTCAAGGCAAGCGATTGCAAATGTGACATGATCCAGCAAAAAAATGGGTAGTTGGAAATATGATTGGCAATCCAAGGCTGTCTTAATCTCATTCAACTTGTTAGGAGAGCTTGGACTGGATGACATCTAAGAACCCTTCAAAATGAAAATTCAATCCAATCCAATTCAACAAGCTTTTATTAGGCACTTCCTTTGTTCAAGGCTCTGTCCTAGGCTTTGAATGAACAGTGATGAGGAAATAGTGCCCACCTTCAAGAAGTGAGGGTGTAGAATTATTTAGGTCAGGTTCCCAGAATAATAAATCATGCTCCACTTCATTTTTCCAGGCTATCATTTATTAATTCATTCAACAAACATCTTGTTAAGGTTTCACAATTTCATAGTCACCTGCAAATTTGATATTGTCAATTCACCTATTCTCCTTGATATTTTCTTCCCTCTAAGTTTTTATAACACTGCTCCTTCCTTCTCCTTCTCCTATCTATCTGATGGCTCCTTTTCACTCTCTTTTGCTGGATCTTCAACCAGGTATTCCCCAATAACGGTGAGTGTCCACCAAGGCTCTGTCCTGGCCCAACTTCTCCTTTTGTATTATTTCTTCTAGTGATCTCATTGGTTCTCACAAATTCAATGATCGTTTCATTGCTAGTGCTAATGATTTTCAAATCTATTTATCCAGCCCTAAAAAGTCTCCTGATTTTCATCCTCACATCTCCAACCACTTATTGGATATTCAGATATAGATGTCCTGTAAACATCTTAAACTGAATATGTACAAAACCGAACTCATTATCTTTCCCCCCAAACCCTTCCCTCTTCTTTACTTTCCTATGGGAGACACCATATTCTTGTCATCTAATCCAGTTACCAATGCAACAACCTAGGTATCATACTCCACTTCTCCCTCTCACCTGCCATATCCAAATATCTTGTCTTCTCAGTTACTTTTATAATATTTTTCTTTTATGCACCCTTTTCTCCTCTAATATTGCCACCAGCTTGGTACAAGCCCTTATTACTTTACAGATGAACTATTACAATAGTGCCTCAGTTGATCTGCTTTCTTTAAGCCCTCCTTGCTCTAGTCCTTTCTTCACCCAACTGTCAAATTGATCTAAAGCCACGTTTGACCATGTTGCTCCATTATTTCATAAATCCCAGTGACTCCACATCACCTCCAGGATCAAATACAAAATCCTCTGTCTTTTGAAGCCCTTCTTAACTTGGATCTTTCCTAAGTTTCCAGTCTTCTTATACTTTACTCCCTTACAAGTACAGCATGATCCAGTGACACTGATGTCCTTGACATATATGACACTCCATATCCCAGTTCATTGCATTTTCACTGGCTGTCCTCTTCTCTCTTCTCATCTCTGTCTCTTGACTTCTCTGGCTTCTTTCACATCCCAGCTAAAATTCTAATTTCTACAGTAAGTCTTTCCAAAATCCCCTTAATTCTTGTGCCTTCTCTCTGAGGTTAGCTCCAAGTAATCCTGTTTATATCTTCTTTGTATATACTTTTTTGTTTTGTTTTATTTTGCCTGTTGTCTCCTCTACTCAGTTGTGAGCTCCCTGAGGACAGAGATTGGTTTTTGTTCTGCTTTGGTTATTTTTGGGGGGGTTCGTGGAGGGCTGGGGAGTGCTTTTCTTTTTAATCTAGCAGGATTTAGCACAGTGCCTGGCACATAACAAATGATTGTTTACTTGAAAAATTCAATCTTGATTATTCATGATGCTTTCAGTTATTTCAAGGGAGTATTGGCTACTGCCAATGAAATAATTAACTCAAGCTAAAAAGAATTTATTAAGGGGCCATAGGTAGCTCAGTGAATAGAGCATCAAACCCTGAGATAGGAAGACTTTCATTCAAATCTGATCTCTGAAATATCCTAGCTGTATGACCCAGGACAAGTCATTAAATCCCAGTTGCCTGGCCCTTACTGCTCTTCTGCCTTGGAATCAATGCTTAGTATAGATTCTAAAACAGAAGGTAGAGTTTCTTTTTTTTTAAAGCACCGTACACAATGGAATCATATCAATATTAAACATTTCATCAAATGGTATATATTTTAAAGGAAAAGTTAAATGAGTTATAGAAGGAAATAGTAAACTATACTAATAGGGGACCTCAGCTTTCCCCTCTCAAAATTAGATCAATAGACCTTGAACAAGGACACATGGTACAACCAGTGGAAATGTGCGTTGGTCATAGGTGGGGGGAGAGCGGGGGGTGAAGGGGAAAGTAGGGGCATAAAGTATGTAAACAGATTAAAAATGAATATTAATAAATGTCTAATAAAAAAATTAGATCAATATAACCAAAAAATAAACAAGAAAAAAGTTAAGGAGATGATTAGAATTTTAGAAAAGTTAGAAATGTTAAACCTTTGGAAAAACTTGAAAGGGAATAGAAAGGAATATACCTTTTTCTTAGTGGCATACAGCACCTACACAAAAACTTACCCTGTACTAAGACATAAAAAATCTGTATAACTAAATGTAGAAAGGTAGAAATATTAAATGCATCCTTTTCAGATCATAATGCAAAAAAAAGAACTTCAGTCAATAAAGGACCATGGAAATATAGATTTAAAATTAACTGAAAACTAAGTAATCCAATCTTTAAAAAAAGAAACAACTTACCTTCCTCTTAGAATTGATATCAATATCAGTTCTAAGACAGAAGAGCAGTAAAATAAGGCAATGGGGGTTAAGTTACTTGACTAGGGTCACATAGCTAGAAAATGTGTCGTGACAAATTTGAACCCAGAATTTCCCATCTTTAGGCCTGTTTATCCACTGAGCCACCTAACTGTCCCTTAGTCTAATAATAAAGAATGAGGGTGATAGAACAAATCATAAAACAATAATTTCATTAAAGAAGATAACAACAATGAGACAACATGTCCAAATTTATGAGATGCGGCCAAAGTAGTACCTGGGAGAACTTGTATCTCTAAATACTTACATCAGATCAATTAATTGGGTGATAATTAAAAAAATAAAACTAGCAAAAGGGGGCAGCCAGGTGACTCAGGGTAGAGAGTCATCTGGAACAGGAAGACCTCAGTTCAAATCTGGCCTCAAATAATTCCTGTGTGACCTTGGGCAAGTCACTCAACCTCAATTACCTAACTCTTACTGCTCTTCTGCCTTGAAACTGATACTTAGTATCAATTCTAAGACAGAAGAAAATTTTTCAAAAATGTTAGAAAATAACATATTAAAATCTCAATTAAATGCAGAGTTGGAAATTCTGAAAAATCAAAGCAGGGATTAATAAAATTGAAAGTAAGAAAACCATTGAACTAATAAATAAAACTAGGACCTGGTTTTATAAAAAAGAAAAACAATAGATAAAGCATTGGTTAATTGATTTTTAAAAAAGAAAAAAGCAAATTACCAGTCTCAAAAATGTAAAAAGGTTAATTCAATACCAACAAAAAGGAAATTAAAACAATTATTAGGGATTATTTGGTATAAATATATGCAAATAAACCAAACAATCAAAGTGAAATGTATGAATATTTACAAAAATGTAAACAGTCTATATTAACAGAAAAAGGTACTAGAAAATTTAAATAATCCTTTCTTAGAAAAAGAAATTGAAGAAGTCATTAATGATCTCCCTAAGAAAAAACCTCCAGGCCCAAAATTTGGAACTATGCTTAAAAAACTATAAATCTATATATATCCTTCTTCCAGCAATTGAACTACCAGGTATGTACCACAAAGAGAACTATTTGTTTAGTTAGTTTGTTGTTTGTTTGTTTGTTTGTTTTTTAAAAAAAGCCCTTACCTTCCATCTTAGAATCAATACTGGGTATTAGTTCTAAGTCAGAAGAGTGGTAAGGGTATAGATAATGGGGGTTAAGTGACTTGCCTAGGGTCACACAGCTAGAAAGTGTCTTACTCCAGATTTGAACCCAGGACTTCCCATCTCTGGGCCTGGCTCTCAATCCATTGAGTCACCCAGCTGCCCCCCACAAAGAGATTTAAAAAGAAAATAAAAGTACATATGTACAAAAATATTCATAGCGGTCTTTCTGTGACAACAAAGAATTGGAAATTTAGAGGATACTCATTAATTGAGGAACGGCTGGACAAGTTGTAATATGTGATTGTGATGAAATACCATTGTGCTATAAGGAATGATGAGCAGGATGGATACTTTCATAAAAACCTGGAAAAACTTAAATGAACTGATGCAAAGTGAAGTAAGCAAAGTAGAAAAACATTGTACCCGATAACAGCAATATTACACAATGATCAACTACGAATGGCAACTATCCTCAGCAAAACAAAGATCTAAGATAATTCCAAAGGATTCTTTTTTTTTAAACTCTTAACTTCTGTGTATTGGCTCCTAGGTGGAAGAGTGGTAAGGGTGGGCAATGGGGGTCAAGTGACTTGTCCAGGGTCACACAGCTGGGAAGTGTCTGAGGCCAGATTTGAACCTAGGACCTCCCGTCTCTAGGCCTGACTCTCAATCCACTGAGCTACTCAGCTGCCCCCCAAAGCATTCTTGATGAAAAATGCTATCCATCTCTAAAGAAAGAACTAATTGGGTCTGAATACAAATTGAAGGATACTTTTTTTACTTTCTTTATTTTCCTGAAGTTTGTTTGTTTTTTTTTTTGGTCTGTTTTCTTTCACAAGATGATTTTATTATGGAAATAATTTTTTCATGGCTGTACATGTATAATTTATAGCAAGTGGCTTGCCCTTTCAATAAGGGGAAAGAAGGAAGGAGAGAATTTGTAATTCAAAAAAATTTTAAACAAATATTTTAAAAATGTGTGTAATTGGAAAAAAATTAAATATTTTTAAAAATTAAGCTCTTTGATGTATTTTGTTGTCATACTTTTTTGCTAGTAACTACAGCAACTATCATAGAGCCTAGCACATAGTGCTTAATAAATATTTTTGATTGATTGAATATTCATATCATTTCTATTCTAACAACTAATTCCTCCTTGATAGTAAAAATCAGATCCAGAAGAAATTCTTCTTCCACCTTAAAAAGATGAAATTATCATTAAGGCAAGTCAAAAAATTATTAACTGCTTAGTTTTTGGCAGGAGAGACCTCCAGCAGATGTCAGATAATTGAAATACCCCATTACTTTTATTCCATGCTTCTGAGTCATATCATTAATGGATCAATATCAAGTTGAAGTGATACTGCAGGGATCTTGACGTGGTCCTGTGTCATGATCTAGATGAAGCCACAGCCATTATGATTTTCAAATTCTTCTCAAACGACACAAAAAACTGAGTCTGACAAAATATATCTCAGATAACAGAGTCAGGATCCAAAAAAAAAAAAAAAGATATTGGGAGGTCATAACTACAGAATAAATCTAATAAGATAGATTTAATAGGGATAAATATTAAGTCCTCCATTTGGATTAAAAAAACAACAACTGTATAAATGTAGGCTAGCCAATCTGTAATTGGTGTAAAAAAGATGTGGGGTTTTCTGTGGAATTAAACTCAATATGAATCAATAGTGCGATAGGATTGCCATAAGAGTAAACACCACTCATGTTTTTCCTATCAAAAATACTCCTTTGAAATATGATAGGCTAGGCAGGAATTCTAAATATCTGCCACATGGCTCTTTGGGATGAGAGTGGGAACTCTCATCCCACATTCATACCTCTACCTTCCTTTCTATTCTGCCAAAAAGTTCCTTCAAGCAGGAGGCCTGAAGGAGAATGTTTGCCAGTGGAAGAGGGCCTCAGGCTAATTGTGCAACTTCAGTGCAGCTGTGTTGCATATGTAAAAATAGACTTGACAATTAGCACCATAAAGTGCAAAATTCATCCTTCCCCAGCTACAGAACCAGGGAGCTTTAAAAATGAAAAAAAATGAAAAAATGAAAAAATAAAACCTTCCTAATAAGGAAAGATTATCTGCCAGTAAAAGTTTTTTGTCTTTTTGTTTTTAATAACTAAAATAATAGTCATTTTCATTTTCATTTACTAACCAGAAACTCCATGAGGGCAAGGACCATGTATTATCTAAACTTTGTATCTCTGCGTAAAGTAGACATATAATGTTCATTAAATCAAAAAAGCATGTTATATCAGGTCCTTGTTTGACTTTTGACATTTTCCAAGACCCCATTTATTAGACATCTCCTTCAACAAAAATAAAACCCTTTATATTTATTTTTGTAAACACTATACCACTAGCCCTCTTGTCCACCAAGTAAAATATAAGCTTGTTGAGTCAGGTAGGTATTTATCAAGCCCTTATTATGTGCCAGGCACTGTGATAAGTGCTGGAAATGCAAATATAAACAGAAAGAAAAACAATCCTTACCCCCAAGGAGCTTTTTTTTTTAATTAAAAAAATTCTTACCTTCTATCTTAGAATTAACAGGTTCCAAGGCAGAAGAGTGGTAAGGGTTAATCAACTGAGGTGAAGTGACTTGCCTAGAGTCACACAGCTAGGAAGTGTCTCAGGCTAGATTGAATCCAATACATACCTCCCATCTCCAGGCCTAGCTCTCTATCCACTGAATCACCTACCTGTCCCAAGGAGCCTATGTCCTAAAGGGGGAAGATAATACATAAAAGAAAGCTGGAAAGCAAGAGTAGCTGAGGATGGAGAGATATGGTAGAGAAAGTCTGGAAGATTAAGAGTACAGCCTGAAGAGGAATAAAGGCATGGTTAGTTTGGACATTTTCCTTAAAATGGAGGTGAGGAAGAGATCAATCTCTTGAGATATACATTGGGTGCTTCCAGTATGAGAAGTCCAGCCATGGAGTGAACTTCCAGGATGCAGAGATTTTGTTCCAAGAGCTGGTTGTGTTTTTCTAAAGCATATTCTTCAACTATAACTTCTCTGACTCTTCCAGCCAGGACATTATCCCTTAACATCTCTCAAACTTCTCTTCTCAAGTTCCTTGGAGGTGCTTCAAATTTATTCAGTTTCTTCTTTGGTTTTCAGTTTGATGACAGAAACCAATTTTTTGGTTGTTATTGTTTTTTTTTTATTTTGTATTCTCAGCCCCAGCCTCTGACACATAGAAGATGCTTAATAAATGTTGTCATATAATGGAGTCCTCTTGACAGACACCAAAAACCCTCAAGAGCCCTAGGAATGCTGGTCCTCACCCTAAAGAAGGAAAACTCTTGCTCCTTTGATCTTCTGGGCAGTTTTAGAAAATCTACCTGGTATATTAGATGGTGCCTTCCCCAAAGTAAGTTCTATGTAGGATGCTTCAACCAGCCAGTAATTAAATAATGGCAACATGTCTAAATGTTTGATGGATTCACCCAATCACCTAGTGAATCCAGCAGGGAGAAAATCAATCAAAATGGTTAGTTGATATAATATGCACCCAAAAGCAAAACAATTGGATACCACACTGAGCTATTAGAACTATTTTTTAAATTTTCAAACAATTAGATAAGTGTTTTATGGATATAGTCATTGCGTGCCTAAAGGACCAACTCAGCTTGAGCCCAGATTGGGATTTTGTTTTATTCCTCTATAATAATTGCATAATCTGTATATGTGTTGCATATGTTTGAGACTAGATATTTTCCCATTAGACCCCGTGTTTATCTATTTCCATATTTAGACATTAAGGTAGATGTCCCAATGATCAAGATCTTTTAACTTCTTCAGTATCTTCCATAGCAAGTAGTATGGTGCCATATACTCAACATTTGCTTTAAAAGTGCTTAATTAATTAATCTCATTCTCTTGATCAAAATTCTCTTAAGTGGCTCCCTAAAACCTCCCATATAAAATACAAACTCCTTAAATTACTATTTAAGGCCCTTCACAATCTCTGACCCACCTTTCTAGCCCCATTTAATGTCTCACATCTACAACCCAGCCAGACTGAAATACTAGCTGTTTCTAAAGCCTATGCTAGCATCTCCTGCTCCCCTGTGTTCAATTGAGGTGTTTCCTATGCATTCCCTCCTCATCTCCACCTTTCAGAATTCTCTTCTTGCAAAGCTCAGCAGTGCTTTCCCTCCTCTATCATCCTTCCGTAATCTTTCCCACAGAATATTTTCTATCTTCAAATTTTCCTCCATCCCCTTACCTGAATTTCTCTTCTACTTTGTATCATATTTATCTTGTTTCTGCCAACCTTGTCCCCACCTCCATTAGAACATATCATTTTGCATTTTGTAACATAGTGCCTTGCAAATAAAATAGGCACATGCTAAATATTGCACAAATCACTAAAGGAATCAAGGAATAAATGTGATGATGTAACCACTATTCCCCCATATCTCCATTGCACGTTGGTTTGAAACGAGTGACAGCAAACTGAGCAGGAAAAGTGTGCTGCTCTTTTTTGAACTGTCTGTTCTTAACATAGCTGTGGCCAATGCCTCCTTAATGTTCTGGGTTGTGATCCATGGTTCACAACTGTGCTGCAGGACTCTTTCTAACCTTGGAAACAGCATTCATCATTCCAGAAAGGTTGGGTTACACACTGTGCTGAAAATTCATGACATTTCTTTCTCTTGTTGACAGGGACCATCAGCTTAGATTTCTGCATTCATTCCTGGTATTGGGCCATATTTATAGAAGGAAATCAATTTTCTGTGAAAGCATGTTGAAGGAGGTAGGATCATAACAAAAACCAGGACAATTTTAGAATGGAGAGATACACTTTCTAAAATAGACTGAAACTTCTAAAATAGCCTGAAGATTTTGGAAGAAAGACAGCATGTAAATCCAAAGAACTTCTTTACATAAAATGCCTTGGCTATATCTCTATCTATATCTATATCAATGCATATGCATACACATATGTGCTCCTGTGTATTTTCAAGATGGCCCTTAGGAGCTGGTGCTCTGGCGAGCCATAGCTTCTAAGTTTGTGAATTTGACACCTGTGTGAGTGATTAGTTTCTCTCTGAGCCATAGCCGCGAAGTTTATCCCTCATGCTCAATCTTGGAAATTAATGCCATTTTTTTGGAATCATCTTTATATTTAAATAGATAAGGATTATAGAACAAGAGCTGGAAGGAATCTGAGATACCATTTGTGGGTGCCACCTACCCCTTACAATATCAAGAAACTGAGGTCAAGGTCACCCCTACATTACTTCTGAGAAGCAGAAGGTGAACTCTGGGGCTCTGACTCCAGAGACAGTGTTCTTTCTCCAATGCCACACTTACTCAGCTCTGTATTATTTAGGAGAAAGAGTCTGAATTACAAGGGGTAGGCAGAGTAGCACTGTAGGTCAAGATGTATACCTGTATGGAAACCCATGAACCCAAGAAAGGAAAGTTAGAGGATTTATTTTTAATATAAAGTGAATTATTTCCATATTTGGATTTTGAATTAGGAACTCAAAATGAGACCATTGGCTTCTGTATTCATTCTTTATACCCCATTCAACGAACTTCTTCCATAGTAAAATAAATCGGAAAGTGAAATTATAGGACAGATTGCGAGAAATGCTTTACTCAATAAATAGAACCACCTTATGCTAGATGTATTCATGCGTATAGTCCAAATGAGTCCTTCATTCTTTCATTGGGAATCATTGCGGGGGTTGATTTTGATCAGGCAGTACTGGATTTCTCTCCCAGGTAGTTGGAGAGCACAAGACAAATACCTAACTTGCTCAACATCTCTTAGGGGATGGAGAGGGATTGAGAGTCTTGATGGACCATCTCCCCATTGGCTATTCACCAGTTAGAGATGTCTTGGATGTGTAGAGGAGGGCCTAGGGTTGAACTCCTTAATTTTATATATGAATCCTCACTTGGAAACTTGGAATCTTTTGATTACTGAAACATTTGACTAAATTAATTTGTCTTGACTGATCAATTGATAAATGATTACCCGGAATTATTGCCTCTCATCATTTTTAATTATCACAAATGTAGTAGAGAGCATTCCAGTGAAAAACAAAGGAGGGGGAAATAAAAATGATATTGTTGTGTGTGTATCTGACAAAGGAACTAAAGGACAAAGAGTAGTAAATAGCAGAAATTAAATCTGAATTCAAAGTCCCTGAATCTAAATTTATTGATCCTTCTATCATACTACCCAGTTTTCTCTCAATGGGTCACAATTTATGTTATTGACTTGTTTTTCTAATAATTTCATCTTTAAAAAGGAAAGGAAACACTAAGAACTGCTATTCTGACTAACAAATCAAAATGATTTGCAGATTAAATGGAAAGAGTGAGAATTTTAAGAGAAAATGATCAAATAAATTCAAAGATCTTCAAAGCCAAGGAAGGTGATGCTTAAACAGAGACTCTTGTGCCTTTACTCACTTAATTCCAGTAATTATTCTACTATACAGGAGAATACATGTCAAAAATGCCAAATAAAAAGGTACATGCATTAAGATAAACTTGCATTAAGATTCTAAAAAGCAGATTGGTACCTGAACAATGGAGTAGCTCTCATGGATGAAATTCTAATGATCCAAACATGAATAAGGGAGAAAGGGGAAAGAAGCATCTGAAGGGACCTGTGAAGCTACACAGGAAGTTCATCCACAAGCTCAGATTTTGAAAGTGAATTAATAAACCAAAAAACAAAAAAAAACTGAGGAATAGTCAAGGTTAAAGTCCAGAAGGAATAAAGTTTGACAAAGAATGGTGAGGGCAGCCAAGAGGACCTCAATCAAGTTAATTTGAAGGCAAGAGGACCAAGGAATAGATAACAGCTTGGAGTAGATTTATATTGATATAATATATATCATGATATATATATGACAATGATAACAGATGACAAAGAGAAAAAAATTACTATTCATCTCCTTTGTTGCTCCTTTTATTTTTCTAATAAGGAGAATGTGCTTCAAAGGAATAAAGCAAAAATGATCTACATGGAATTGGGGAGGGAAGTTGGCATAAATTATTTCAAACCCAGAGAAACTACATTGGAGGGTATTAAAAACAAAATCAAAAAAAAAAGTGTGCAGGATATTCTACTAAGCTGCTATTAGTGATCTTTGAATTCAAATTCAGTTTAATTCTATAAAAATACATCAAGCAACTACTCTGAGTAAAGCTTCATGCTAGGGACTAGTGCTATAAAGACAAATTGAAACATTCCCTGACCTTGAAAAGCTTATCTTTATAGGAGGGATACAAAATGTGCGCATATAATAGTCAATATAAAGTACAGATTAATACGAAGTAATTTCAAGATGGAGAGAGCACTATTTAACTGCAGCAATCAGAAAAGACCACATATAAGAGGTGGCTCTTGAGTTGTGCTATAAAGAAAGCTAGAGATATTATGAGGCATAGATGAGAAGGGGGAACATGCTCTAGTGACTCTCCATTATCTTTACATTCATTTACAAACTCCTCTGTTTGACTTTTAAAGACCTTCACAACCTGTCTTCCCAGGCTTCTTGCATATACTTCCTTTACTCTGGACAAACTGGCCTATTTAACGTTTCTTATATATATCATTCCATCTCCCACCTCTATGCCTTGGCTCAAACTGTGCACCATGACTAGAAAGCACTCTCTTCATATCATTCCTTAATAGAAGCCTCTCATGAGTCAGATTGCAGATTTTGAATTGTTTTCCTGGAAGTTAGTCAGTGAGACAGTAAGTCAATACACAATTAAGTACCTACTAGGTTTCAGGCACTGTGCTAAGCACTGGGGTTTTAAGGAAAGGCAAAAGGCTCTCCTCACCCTCAAAGAGTTTATAATCTAATAGTGGAAGGCAATGTACAAAATGAAAATAGAAAAGGAATGATAAGGAAGCATTATAGAGAACCCAGCAGAATACAACCTGTTGGGAAATGAAGAGATGCCTGTCTTGTGCTTCCTTTTTTTTAACCTTATTCCTGTCTTAGTAACAATTCTAAGAGAGGAGAGCAAGAGCTAGGAAGTGTCTGAGGTGGGATTTGAATCCAGGACCTCCCAACTCAAGGACTAGTGCTTTTTCCACTGTGCTACCTAGCTACCTGCTGAGTTCTCTTCTTAGGTGGAGATTCTAAAAGGGGAGATCTCTGCCTTCTAATCAGAGGGAAGAAGGCACCCCAAAGGCAGAAGAAATATGTTGGGTTTTTTAAAAATAAAAGTAGTAGCATGGTTAGATCAAAGTTTTTTAAATATCTGTCAGGCATTTGAATAACTGATAAGTTGGTAAGGGTAACATGGAAGCAGGGAGACCAATTAAGAGACAATAGTAGTAATCCAGGTAAAAGGTAGCTACTGAGTGACTCAAGCAGGATATCAACCAGGTGAGTAGAGAGTGTAAGGGGGAAAAAGGGGCTTTATAGGTTCAATATATTAAAAGATGGTCGTCAGAGGATTGAACTATTATCAATCCTCAATTAAGAATAATCTCAAGTTAAAATTAACTTTTATGGAAGTTTATTTACAATTAAGAAGAGAGGAAATAAGGAAATTAGAATCTAAGCCAGTAGGTAATTTATTACAATCCTCTAATTAATCCAGGTAGATCTTAACCCTCAGCCAAGAGTTGGAGGACCAGAGGCCCAGAGGTGAATGGAGCAAACTTCATTCATCAAGTCTACTAAAAGAATTTTCTTAAGAGAAGTTCAAGAAGATTCAGTCAGTCTTTAACTCACCATGTGGAATTCAAAGAAGATATTTAAAGCAGTCTCACCAGGGTCTCAGTGTTCCAACACTCCTCCATGAACCAGAAGAGGTCCATCACCAGACATTCTCTTCCACCAAAGACCTCTCACTCACTCAACTCCCTCTTTTTAAAGGGGTCAATCATGCATCACTTCCTGTGCCTCCCTCCTAATTTGTATGTCCAATCACAATAGATGATTCTCATAGTACTGCCCAGGGGAGCAGTCAGTTGATTCTGATTCGTCACCCACTCTAGCACACATGGATTACAGACCTCCCAGAATTAGAGGTGTTCTCACCTTTGGTGATTAAATCTAAAGATGAACAGTGTAGACTTAATCTTATTATCACAAGAGTCAAAAATGGATATAAAAGACATTATGGAGTTAGAGCTGGCAAAACTTGGAAATTGAATAGACATCAAGGTTAAGGAGAGAGCAGGTAATTACAAGGTCATGGCATCTGAAAAGATGTAGCCCTCAACAAAAATAGAAAAGTTTGGAAAATGGGTAAGGGTTTTTGTTTGTTTGTTTATTGCTGCTTTTTCAGGGAATATGTAAGAGGGAGAAGATAACAAATTTCACTTTTGGCATGTTGGGTTTTAAATGCTGTTGGAAAACCCAGGCGGAGATATCTAGTGGCTATTTAGTAACCAAAAACTGGAGCTCAGGAAACAGAATAGAAGCACCTAAACATCATCTAAATCAAGACAATAATTGTAATAATAAATAAAGACAATAATTGTAACCGTGGGACCTAATAAGATAATTTACAGTGAAAACATAGAAGGAAAAGAAAAGAGGAATCACTACAGTGCCTTCAGGGATGCCCTTAGTTAACAAGTGGGAGGATGGGGATAATTTAGGAGAAAGAGTACTGAGTAGGAGCAGTCAACCAGGTAAGAGGGAACCAAAAGGAATGATGTTACAAAATCCAGGGAAGAAAAGAATGTGTAGAATGAATGGGTAGTCAACAATTCCAAGAGCTACAGCGAAGTCAAATAATATGAGTCTAAGGGGTGGGGAGGGAAGCCACTGTATTTAGCAATGAAGAGGTCACTGGTATAGTAGGGTCAGAAGCAGGCTAGAAGGCATTACAAATTGAGTAGGGAAAATCATGAGGAGTTAAGAGTGGGTCTGTGGGGAGATGGAGATGGACAAACATCTTGATCTCTAAAAAGGAGATCATTTCTTCAAACCCTATGTCCATGAACTTCCTGTACATTTCTGAGGGAAAAAAAATCTAGAATGTTGCTTGTGGGTACTTAGAAGGGGAATTAATGATTCATTAAAAACAAGTTATGCCAGCAAGCCAGTCTAACCTCATTTCCTGTTTGGCAAGGATTACTTGACTGGTAGAGGAGGGGAATACCACAGATGCAGTGTACATGAATTTCCAAAAGGTATTTTACAAAGATTCTCAAAATCCTTGAGGACAAGATGAGAAATAGAGATGATTATTCACCTAAAGAGAGTTGATTAAAGTCAGATTGATAAATGGTCTCTAGCAGCCCATCCCAGAGCTCTGGCTTACATTCTATTTTGCTTCATTCAATTCAGAAAACATTTATAGCTCCTCTTATACACTAGGCTTTTATCTAGGCACTAGTGACACAAAGACAATAGCAAAGAACTCTCCTCAACTGGGGCAGCTAGGTGGTTCATTGAGTGGATAGAGAGCAAGGAGGTCCTGGGTTCAAATCTGGATTCAGATGCTTCCTAGCAAATCACTTCAACTTGATTGCCAAGCCTTATGCTCTGACAGAAGGTGAGGGTTAAAAAAAAACAACAACAAACTCCTCACCCTCAGAGAGATTCTATTCTACTAGGAAACATAATATGTACACAAATAGGATAAAAAAAAATGTCCCAATTGGTTTGAATAATGAATCCCATGAAGTCGTCATATTATTTTGAATACTCACTGGATATTTCCATTGGTGGATCCAATTAACATATTTTACATAATTATAATTTTAAATAGTGCAAAGTCAAATACATGGAACCATTTCAGGGAATTCATTACTTGCACTAATCAGGACCTAGGTGTGCATATATGCATATACATATATGTATATACATATATGTATACACACACGTACATACACAGAATACTTACATGTGCACAAATAAATGCCCACATTCATATATGAGTTTTTGCAGGGAGGAGGGAACTAGAATGAAGGGGTCAGAAAAGACTTTCCATAAGAGGTGGCACTTGAGCTGAGATGTGAAAGAAGTTAAGAAACCTGAGAGATAGATGTGAGGAGGGAAGCATGAGAAACAATCTGGGCAAAGGCAAAGGACTATGGAATTCAGAGTGCTAGGAAAGCAAGCAGGCCAGTTTAACTGATATACAGAGTATTCAAAATCTGAAAAGTTAAGCTGGAGCCAGATTGTAAAGGGATTTAAATGCCAAACTAAAGCGTTTGTAATTTATCTTGGTGACAATACAGAAACAATTTTTCTAAGATCATTGAATAAAACACAGTTATAAGATAATAAAGCTTATTAAGTTTTCAGCTGACTTTAAGCCAGGAAGGGTAGCTAATATAGGAATGCTAGAACTAAGATACAGAAATATCTTTTCAGTATGGAACTGTGAGCCAAATCTAATAAGATAAGATATAATAGGGATAAGAGGGCAGCTGGTTGACTTAGTGGATTGAGAGCCAGACCTGGAGATGGGATACACTTCCTAGCTCTGTGACTCTGGGCAGCTCACTTAACCCCCATTGTCTAGCCCTTACCACTCTTCTGTCTTGGAACCAATATATAGTGTTGATTCTAGGTAAGGTAAAGTTTTTTTAAAAGGATATACTAGGGATAAATGCAAAATTCTCTACTTCAATTAAGAATGATCAATCTGCCCAAGTTGGGGTAGGGAGAGAGGGTAAATGTGAAATGTGGCTAGCAAACACTTCACAGGAAAAAGACCAGGGAATTTTAATATATAGTATGAGCCAATGGTTTGATGTAACAACCAGATTGCTAATAATGTCTTAATGAAATTAGGTGATAGACCAGTGATGGGCAAACTACAGTCTACGGGCCAGATGTGGCCCCCTGAAATGTTCTATCCAGCCCCATGACATTATTCCTAATCTGACGAATACAATGAGTAGGATATAATACAATGAAACTGTGAAAGAGTTGCCTTAGAAACAGACTGACAGATGAGCATTTCCTTTCCTTTGGCGCCATCTTTGAAAAGTTTGCCCATCCCTGTGATAAACCAACCACACTCAAGCTAGTATGGTGCTTTGGCAATATCATTTAAAAGAGACATCAGTGAGCTGGAGTACAGACATAGGATCAAGAACAAAATGGTGAAGATACAAGAGGCATGCCACATGAGGATCCTTTGAAGTAACTAAGATTGTCCAGCCTAAAAAAGAGAAGACGTCAAGGGAACAGGATTGATGTCTTCAAGTATTTCAAGGACAGTTATAAAGAACAAATATTGGACTTGGTCTGATTGGCCCAAGGGAACAGAACTATGACCCATATTTTTTAGAGGTTATAGAAAATAAATGCCCATCCCCAGTATAATGAAAACTTCCTAACAATTAGAGCTTTCACAAAATGAAATGGGTTGCCTTGGGAAGCAAAGCATCCACAAAGGTATCCAAATAGAGGTAATATGACTGTTAAGGACAGGATTATCTCTTATAGTGTATCTCCTTTTGTTGTTTTCAAAGTGGCAATCATCAACGAAATAAGTATATATAAAATAAAAATAACTCTATATGGATCAATAAAGGCTTATACATAATCTATAAAATAAAAAATGCATTCTCTTCTTTTAAAATGTTCTATTTGTTCCACTTCTTCATTGTATTCCCTAAGAGTTAATATAGTTTAAGTCCCTTATTTTATGTTTAAAGAACCTGAGGCTCAGAAAGTGTGTGACTGAGCAAGGATCCAGGTCCTCCGACTACACACTCAACATCCTTTCTAATGATCATACAGATTACTCTTTTTCCTTCTGTCTCTTATGAATTTTTATAGAATTTATAGCTGCTTTTACTCCTGTGGAAAAATTACTGAACATGGTATGAGAGATCTGGCCATGAATATTAACTCTAATACTTAATGTGTCAATTTGAACAAATCATATCACTTTTCTTTTTTAATTTAAATTTTTTATTTGTTTGTTTGTTACATTCAAATTGCCAGATATCTTCCTTCCTCCCACTCTTCCTGATAACAGAGAAGGCATTATTTGACAAAAAGATAGAGGTACATATAAAACCATGTCTTCCTTATTTCTATTTATCATACTCAAGTTATTCTTCAAACAATATTTCTGATGTATGTTCTCTGGATTTTGCTCATTTCACTCTTCTTTATTTCATGTAGGTCTTTCCATGTTTTTTTAATTAACCTGCTTATCATTTTTATAGTACAATAGTATTCCATCACAATCATATGGCACAACTTATTCAGTCATTCCCCAACTGATGAGTGTCTCTTCATTTCCAATTCTTTGCTACCACAAAAAGAGCTGCTATAAATATTTTAGAACATATAGTTTCTTTTCCTTTTACCTGATTACCTTAAAAAATAAGTCTAACAATACTATTTCTGGTTCAAAACATATACATTTTTATAATTCTTTGGGAATAATTCCAAATTGCTCTCCAAAATGGTTGGATCAGTTCATAGTTTCACCCGAGGTGCTTAAGGTTTCCCATTTTTCCACATCCCATTCAACATTTGCCATTTTTCCTTTTCATCATTTTAGCTCATTTGATAAGTGTGAGATGGTATCTTAAAGTTGTTTTGATTTGCATTTCTCTAGTCAATAATGATCTGGCACATTTTATATGATTACATATAGCTTTAATTTCTTCATTCAAAAACTGTTCTATCTTTTGACCATTTGTTAGTTGGGGAATGGTTCAATTTTTTATCAGCTTTTTAGGTATGATTTTGTCTATCTAGAAAATTCTAGTACTACCTACTTTATGGGGTGACTGTGAGGAAAGTGCTTTATGCACTGGTAAAGTATCATGTATGAGTTATTATTATTATTTTCTATAGTTGGTTGTCAGCCCTTATCCTCTCTTATCTGGCCTGGTCTTTTAATAGAAAACCCATCCTCATTTGTCTCCTTCATTTCAATCTCTCTCCAATTTATCTTTGACATGATTGCCAAAATAATCTTCCCAAAATATAGACCTAACTATGTCACTGATCTGCTCAAAAACCATCAGTGAGTTCCTGTTGCCTCTAAAAATTAAATAAAAACAGCTGAGCCTGGCATGTTTCCAGGAGGAACGCAGTGCCTTCCATAGTCTGACTTACATTCACCATTCCAGTTTTATCTCATATCACTCTTCTTTCAAGTATTCTACCTTGAAATCAGGCTGGACTATGCCCTAAACTTGACATTTCATCTCTAGCCTCCAATCATTTATACAAATCAATTCCATTCCTGGAAAGAATTCTCTCCTGGTCCTTACCTCTTGGAATTCATAACTTTAAGTACCTGTGGACTTTAAGGTTCAGCTCAAGCGCTACATCCTAATCCCTTCGGTTATTAGTGTTCCCTATTTCCCTCATTGAATTTCTTATATTCATTTATCCAAGTGAATTTATGATTTGTGGCTCCCCTCCTCCAATAAAATGAAAGCTCTTTGAGGGCAAATACTATTTTTTTTAGTTTTTGTCTTTATCAGTTGCCCAGCAGAGCATCTCACATATAGTAGGCATTTAATAAGTGTTTGTTGAAGTGAATTGTTTGAAATGAATGGTTTCTAAAGTCCTTTGCACCTCTAAGATTTTCTGGTTCTTTAATTTTTTTTTAACCCTTAACTTCTGTGTATTGGCTCCTTGGAGGAAGAGTGGTAAGGGTGAGCAATGGGGGTCAAGTGACTTGCCCAGGGTCACATATGGTTCTTTAATTCTATCAGTTTTGGATAGAAACATCCTCATAGCATATTTCTGGAAATAAGAGGGAATTCACAAATAGTGGAGTATTAATAATAACAACTATTATTATTGTAACAATAATAACCCCTTCAAAGCCCAACTGATTATTAATATTGGTGTAGAAGGTAGGCAATTGCAAAGTAATAGAAAGCCATCCAGAATGATGTAAAGAGGGAGCTTTCTGTGCTCAAAGACCACTATAGCAACTTTATACATCTGTCAGGGATCCTCAGGGCCAATTAAGATCTAGTGATGTCACAAATTAGTAATGCCCTTGTCAATATGATGAAATTGCTCCTATGAATCTAAGAAACAGGGTAGCATAAAGTTGCAGGCTATTCCTACTTGAAACTAATTTATTAATTAGCTGGACAAGAAGAACAGCAAGTAGTTCTCCTTCATGATCTAGTTGCCATAAGAATTCAAGATGCATCAGAACAAATCAGAATACCCTACCTGCTAGAAATGTTTCAACACAGATAGCACTGACACTAAAGCAGAAAAGCAACAAGTAAGCATGAAATATGTCAAAGACACCAATATTTCCATCATGTGCCAATACTATCTTATTGGGTTGTGGGTTTTTTGTTTGTTTGTTTGTTTTGTTAATGGAAATACTTCACCAGTTATAGGCAAGAGGCAAGGATTCCATATTTACTAGGTGTACAGCCTTGGGCAAGTCAATAAACTCTGAGTCTCTCTTCCCTCATTTATAAAATGAGATGGTTATACCAATTATCCTTTCTAGGTCCTTTCTAGTCCTAGATCTATGATCTAATGAGTCTATGCATTATTAAAGAATACTTTTCAAGTTTCCTCTCTGGTCAAGCCAAATCCCACCTTTAATAGTCACTAAATATTTTCTAAGTGCTTAGTATTTGCTAAATAGAAGGTATCGGATATTTCTTACTAAAAGATTAGAACATCAGTGACCCCTTCAAATAAAGACAATTTGTACAGTTGTATATAAAACACGTTAAGTTTATATCACTCCAAAAAAAATCTATAAACACAAGAAAGCAATACAATGGTTGAAGAATAAAAAGTCAGTCAATAAGCATTAAATAAGTGCCTAATATATGCTATACCCTGTAATTTCGTGGACAAAATGAACAAGCCATTAATTAGGTCTAGATTACTTTTAAAAGCTACCCAGAAGTGTTGTAACATTTATACCTCCTTTACTGATTATCACAAAGCCCTTCCCTTAGTTCCACATGCATGGCTTAGTCATGTACTGCAAATAAATAAGAGAGATCCAAGCCTAGTCACAATGCAAGAGTATTTGATGTACACCTGGAAAACTATTCTCTATTTAAAACATACCACCAACAAAATAATGACAGAACAATTGGTATAGAACGTGGCATTGCATTAAATCCATCAGCATCACTCCTGAACAGAACCAAGTGTGACATTAAAGTCCAAGAGGGAATAGGACTAAAAGAGCATATTACTCACTTATCTGCAGGGATGACAGCAAGTTATTTGGCTCTACTGAAAAGCCCATTAAGGAGATATTTCATCTCATAGACACTCTCTCCAGTGATAGCAAAGTATAATTTTAGAATTAATAAGTGTAAAATTCATAACGAGCACCAAAGAAAAGTGGAAACTAAGAGCTTTGAGTTTTAATCCTAAGGCCAATTGATAATATTCACAAATATCTTTGTGTTCTCCACAAAGGCACATTAAATATTAGACTTAATTATCCCAGAGAAAACCGAGAGCATGTATATTCATAGACAACCAGTAGCCTTAAATCATAGCTTAATAAGAACACTTTTAGAGCAATTAACATCTGTATGGTGTGGATCAAAATATTCTTTTGTCCTGGTTGAATAAAAAAAGTGATGACAATGAGCCTAGAAGGATCTAAACAAAAATTCAATGTTAATGAAACAAAACTCATCACATCAAGTCAGCTATTCAAAGATTAACATTTCTCCTTTTAAAAAGAAAGAAGATGGAAGAGTTGATAGTTATTCTCAGAGCTCACTATAATGGGTTAAAAATTCACAGAAATACTTTTGGGATAAAATATACAAGTGACATAAAACAACATTTAAAGTTAACAATAGCTAATCCCCTGGGTTTGTCCAATGTAAATAAAAGCGGTTAATTACTGATGGAACCAATGAAATGTTTAAGATTCAAGTAGAATCAAAACACTGCTTTCTGAACAACATCCACATGAACTCAACCAATGTCATGTCAGCAAAGAAGCTTCAAATGAATGAGTCAAGCAGATTGGTTTACAGAAATACCAAGTTTTATAAAAACAATTGATAACCATACTATTGCCATCAGAAATTACACAGAAATTATTCTGAAGAAGCCTAGACTTATTGATCAATGTAGGCAACATATCATTGCAGGGTACAAAAAGTTGGCATATGCTAGATATCTAGAAGTATTTGAGTATTTGAGGAGAATTCTATATCAGAAGTTGACTAACTTTTATTAATGAAAAGTTAGTAAATCTTTGCACTACAAATACAAATCCCAAAATATCTTTGAGAGGTCAATAGATAAATTATATTAGAACCAAAACATCATTACAGAGAGTCATCACCTGCAACCAAATGAACATAATACTGGCCTCTAAAAACTGAAAAATATATATTTTTTGAATACATGTGATTGTACACAGAGATTTCTACATTGTGGCACAATCGAATGTAATAGATTTTCTACTAGCAGCAATGCAATGACCCAGGATAATCTAGAGGAATTTATGAGAAAGAATGCTATCTATGTCTAGAGAAAGAACTGTGGGAGCAGAAATGCATTGGAAAAATACATGATTGATCATATAGTGTGACAGGGATGTGTTTAGGGATTTGATGTTAAAGGATCACTCTACTGCAAATATGAATAACAAGGAAATAGGTTTTGAACATGTATAATAGCCCAGTGGAACTGCTTGTTGGTTTTGGGAGGGGAAAGAAGGGGAGTAGTGAGATCATGAATCATGTAATTATGGAAAAATAGTCTAAATAAAAATTTTAAAAAATTAAATATAAAATAAAATAAAATACATATGACCATGATGTCTTCAAACTATGTGGAATGAAAAGCTTGAAAAATATACAGACTTAGTAGGAGAAGCTAAAACCACATAGGAACAGGATGAGCTAGCTACATGTTGTTCCTGTTGTCCTATCTGCTACTTTGTCCCAAGGATGTTTTTGGTAGACTTTCCAAAGATAAGCATGCATCCCAATAACTCTTATTTAATTATAAAAAGCATTTTATCCACTTGTGCAAAAGTTTATAAAACATTAAATATAAAAGAATAATATTAGGGTAATAAATGGTCCTTGGAGCATACCTATCTAAACTCCATTCTAAAAAGATGAGAGTATTTCACTCTCATGCGCATGGGTATCAGTTTAGAAGTCATTACCCTCATCAATTGTTTTTTGAAAAACACTTTTGCCTATGGGTTTGCATAGGGATGTCATGTGTCTCCAAAGAAAGTATAATGTATTTAGTTCATCAGGTTGGATAAGAAGTGTTATTTCTTAAGAGTTAGAGTCTGGGTTCCGGGTTAAGATGGCGGCAGAGTAAGAAGCAGCTCTTAACCTCTCCTGACCGCAACACACAAAACTCCTCAAGGGGACATAAAAACAAGTCCAGACGAATGGAGGAACCCCACAACAGGGCACAGAGTGGAAGGTACGTGGAATCGAGGCATTTCCATGCTATAAAGGGGTGAAACAGCACTCACTAAATCGCGGGCTGAGCAACCACCCCTCCACACACAACACCTATAGCACCGAAGCCAGCTAAAAAGAAATAGAGCAAGTTTGGGGCACCCATAGAGTCATTGGCAGCTCCAGGGCCTGTTCCTGAGAGCAGCAAGATTTAGGACCCCAAAAAGCCAACGAACGCACACAAAATCTGAACGCGGGAGCAGGACGCTGAGAGCGGAGGCAGAGCGCAGAGTACAGGCTCAGAGCGCAGGCACAGGCGGAGGCGTGGGTGGTGGAGGCAGACACAGCCACGAGCTAAAGCTCTGAAACCCTGAGCGGGGAACCAGTGCAGACGGATATACGACTGTGGAAGCAGCGCCCTGAGACTTGTAAAGAAACCTCCGGCAGAGGATCAAGAAAGGGGGTCCACCAGGGGGCTTGACCTTGGAAAAAACCAGAACTCAGACCTCAGGAGCCAAAAGACCACGGACAGACCCTGAACTCGAGGATAAACCTGAGAAGCTGCTGGGCTAACGATGGCTACCCAGTCTCAGGAAGTTCAGAAGAGAAAGATTAACAACAAGAAAAAGAAGTCTTTAACACTC
>NC_058132.1:192125368-192148247 GCF_016433145.1 Gracilinanus agilis | reverse complement strand
GTTAAGTGAACACAGAATAGTTTACTTGTCAGATCTGTGGGAAAGGAAAGACTTTGAAACCAAGCAAGAGTTAGAGAAAATTACAAAATGTAAATTAAATTGTTTTGATTATATTAAACTAAAAAGTTTTTGTACAAACAAAAACAATGTAGTCAAAATCAGAAGGGAAACAACAAATTGGGAAAAAATCTTTATAACGAAAAACTCTGACAGGGGTCTAATTACTCAAATATACAAGAAGTTAAATCAATTGTATAAAAAATCAAGCCATTCCCCAATTGATAAATGGGCAAGAGACATGAATAGGCAATTTTCAGGTAAAGAAATCAAAAGTATCAATAAGCACATGAGAAAGTGTTCCAAATCTCTAATAATTAGAGAAATGCAAATCAAAACAACTCTGAGGTATCACCTCACACCTAGCAGATTGGCTAAAATGAAAGAAGGGGAGAGTAATGAATGTTGGAGGGGATGTGGCAAAATTGGGACATTAATGCATTGCTGGTTGAGCTGTGAACTGATCCAGCCATTCTGGCTGGCAATTTGGAATCATGCCCAAAGGGCTATAAAAGAATGTCTGCCCTTTGATCCAGCCATACCATTGCTGGGTTTGTACCCCAAAGAGATCATAGATAAACAGGCTTGTACGAAAATATTTATAGCTGCACTTTTTGTGGTGGCAACAAATTGGAAAAGGAGGGTATGTCCTTCAATTGGGGAATGGCTGAACAAACTGTGGTATATGCGGGGGATGGAATACTATTGTGCTAAAAGAAATAATAAACTGGAGGAATTCCATGCAAATTGGAGAGACCTCCAGGAACAGATGCAGAGCGAAAGGAGCAGAGCCAGAAGAACATTGTACACAGAGACTGATATACTGTGGTAAAATTGAATGTAATGGACCTCTGTACCAGCAGCAATACAATGACCCAGGACAATGCTGAGGGATTTATGGTAAAGAACGCTACCCACATTCAGAGGAAGGACTGCAGGAGAGGAAACATATAAGAAAAACAACTGCTTGAACGCATGGGTCGGGGTGGACATGATTGAGGGTGTGGACTCGAAACTACCACACCAATGCAACTACCAACAATTTGGAAATTGGTCTTGATCAAGGGACACATGACAAAACTAGAGGAAATGTGCATGGGCCATGGGTGGGGGAAGTGCGGGGGAGTGAAGGGGAAAGGAGGAGCATGAATCATGTAACCATGTTAAAAATGAATATTAATAAATGTTTGAAAAAAAAAGAGTTAGAGTCTGGGGGGCATCTAGGTGGCTCAGACCAAGCATAGAGACAGGAGGTCCTAGGTTCAAATCTGGCCTCCCACACTTCCTAGCTGTGTGACAAGTCACTTAATCCTCTTTGCCTAGCCCTTACTACTCTTCTGCCTTGGAACCTATATATACAATATATATTATATTCATTCTAAGATGGAAGGTAAGGGTTTAAAAAAAAAAGGAGTTAGAGTCAGAGCAAGTGGTAGAAATATTTAATAAGCCCTTCTGAGAAATGTGTGCCTGTCACAAAACAGGAAATTTTATGTCTGGGAGGATAAAAGAGAAGTGAAAATTACACAGCTCTATAAACTACAGTAATACATCAAATAAGTCAGAGCATTTATCTGGAATGACTCAAAGTTAAGGTGGACTGAATATCACCTTCTGTCCAATCTTCATTACCACATAACTTTGTTATGAGGGGCTGCAAAGAATGAAGCAATATTTAGACCTCCTTTTCTTGCCTTTTTTGTTCTAAAATTCTACACAAAATAAATAATTAGCGATAGATTAGTAAGACATAACAAGTAGTTTTTTTTGTAAGTGCCAACATTGGACAATCACACAATAAAAAGATACAAATATGAATACAGATAACACCAAATCTGAGAATGGAAAGGGTAAAATAGGTTGTCTAATTCAGTGGTGTCTAATACCCAGCAGAATACACTCATCCCCACCCAATTCTCCTCTAAGGCTTGAATGAAATTAAAGTATAATTGGGAAATATTCAACAAAATTCATGAAAACACAATAAAATGTGGTTTACATTACATTTTCAAACAAAGTCAATATGTAGCCACAGGGAACCTTATGTATGGATCAAGGGCCTGCATTTCTATTTGAATTTGACTCCATTGATCTAGTCTGAATCTATCTGGTATATAATCCCCCTCTACAAATCTCAAACAATGATAGTCCAGCCTCAACTTGAATACTTCCATAAATGAGGAGCTTAATACTGATTGACTCAGCCCATTCTGCCTTTGGATATACCTAATTGTCAGAAAATTGGTCCATATATTGAAAAGAAGTGTGCCCTTGGTTTGTAGTGAATGAAAATTAGAAGACAATAAATACCAAAGAATTTCTTTCCATCCTTACAATAAGTGAAAAAGGGTAGCGCCCAGGCCTCTGTTTTGCCAAAGATGTGGTTGTCGATATGGCACAATTTGAGGAGCTTAGGGGATGTCCCCCATCCTCTACAGAACCAAAGTATCTCCATTGAGATTTAATTATTATAGATGCATTCATTTGATTTTAAAAGCAGTTTTGGAAAATGCACTTCTCCTTAAGAGAAGTGATTTTTTTTTTCATTCTTTGTATTTTTATCTTCAGAACCCTTATTAGGCCAACCATATAGTAGGTAATTAACAAACGCTTGTCAATTGATTGAGAGTCTTAAAAAGAAAATATGTTAAGCTCTGAGATCAATCTACTATAGGAATGGAAATTTTGATATAAAAAAGGGCAGTTCCTTTCTTTTTTTGGTAGGGGTAATTTCACCATTGGTAGCATGACCTATAGGAAAAGAGCCTATATACAATAATATTTGTAACAACTCTATCATAACAGATAGAAAACAAAGGGGTGTCCATTATTTGAAGAGTGACTAAACAAATTATGGTAAGAAATTATGAAAAGAGTGTTTTCAGTGAAACCTTAAAAATCTTGTATGATGCAGAGTCAAGTGAGAAAATTCAGGAAAATTAGGATGACAACACTGGAAAAAACAACTGGACAGGATGGGTGCCTTAAAGAAGTTTGATTAATGCAAAGATCAGCAGTTCTTCAACATATAATGAAGCAGAATATGTGCCTTCTCACAGACAGGTGATAGACTTAGGGTAAAAACTGAGACATGTTTTTTGTTGGAGTTTGGGGGGGGGGGGCGGGGTTGGAAATGGATGATGAAGGCATTTGTTTTGTTTGGCTATGACTATTTGTTTCAAGGATTTTGTTTTTCTTTCTACTTTGAGGGGCCATTGGGGGAAAGAAGAGAGAATGGATTTTTGTTCATTAAAAAATATAAAATTCAAGTTTTAAAAAAAGAAAATGAAGTGAAGGCAGCAAACTCAGAGACTCCTATGGATTCTTCCAGCTCTAATTCTATGTGAATCATTACTGTAGGGCAGTGGTTCCCATACTTTTTTGGCCTATCGCCCTCTTTCCAGAAAAAATATTACTTAGCGCCCCATGGAAATTATAAAATTATTTATTGAACTCAGAATAGAATGTAATACAAAAAAAGTGTGGCCATCACTGCTTCCCTGGATCGCTGCAGCACCCACCAGAGGGCAGTAGCGCCCACTTTGGGAATCACTGCTGTGGGGTCACCCATTCTACTCAAATGGAATTTTCAGGCTTTGTGGATATATATGTATATATATATATACACAAACAGAAATCACTGATAGATTAAAATTTATTGTGCTTACAAGCTCAGTTTTAGACTTATATAGTAGGTATTTGGTGTTCTCTTATTGACTGGATGGCTTGGTTATTGACTCATAGCCAGGAGTTTCTTCCCTTCCTAGGCCTTTGTTTCTAATATCATCAAAGCCTGAGAGACTAAATGAAATATCTCTTACCCAATGCCAAGTTCTAAGCACTCTGCCTCTTAAGAAAGTTGACATACGGATAAAGCCATCACCAGAAATATTTTCACTTGAGTCAAGTAGAAGAAAGATATAAAAGAAAGAATTACTTGGCATGTAGCCTTGAAAAGACCTGGGTTTTTTTGTCTTTCTTTGTATCCCCAGCATTTAGCACAGTGCCTGGCACATAGTAGGTGCTTAATAAATGCTTGTTGACTAAGTACAGCCAACTCTGTTTTCTGTGCCATCTATATCAGGGCTTCATAATTGCTGTGCAAGCTAGTTTGGGGGTGGGAGATTCATGAATTTGGATAATTATTCTATAACTGAAATTCAGCATTTCCTTCCATTATGCATGTGGGCAACAAAACATGGTTCTTTTCAACAGGGTTTATAAGTTTCACCAGACTTTCAGAAGAGCCCATGATACCAAAAAAAAAAAAAAAAAAAAAAAAAAAAAAAGATGGGAAACCCTGCAGTAAACCTATTGTTCTGTATAATGAGAATTGACATTCACATTCTTGATTCTGAACACATCCCTGATTGCTGTTTGTCATGGTCCCTTGGAAACTTAAAACAACTTTATTTCCTAACAATTTCTTGGTCCATACTGCACACACACTGGTGTGTTATTAGAGAACAATCAGTGTTGTTGGAAGACATAAGTTAACCCAACTTTTTCTTTCTTTTGTTCTTTTTTTTTTTTAAAGGAGAGGGGGAAGCACTATATTTGTTTTTTGGTAGGGAAAGTGCCTCACTCAAGGAATTACATGGAATTAGTAAGTAAATATTAAAGAATAATAGTGAACTGGTAAAAACAGGTTCAGGTTTATGATTTTGACCAATCTGCCTGTCTGTTGAATCATAGTTCTGTGAACTTTCCTCTTGAGCCCAAAATCCATTTTACAGTAACACTGTGGTAAAGACACATTTCAATAGTAAAAACAAAGCTTTCATTTCTAAATGCAGGGCTCATATTTGAGATTAGCCAAAATGCTGAGAATCTTATTGCTTCCCAACTAAGACTCAATTGAAATTTTATTTGCCCTCTCAGTCAAGTAAGGATCTGACTGTTCAACAAGGCAAAAAGATAAGCCAGATTGTGTGGGGGGGGGGGGGGGGGGGGTCATTAAGTAAACAAAGTATTTTAGGTGCAATAAAGTACATCCAAAGAATCTAACTGTATATGTACAGTAATATGCTAAGTACAAATTGTTCTTTTCTTTTCCTCAAATCCAAAGATTCATGTTCCATTTTGGTTGTTAATCTTTACATTTTGGTCATCTCTCCATGACTCCTACCATTTGAGTCATTCCTTTGAGCAAAAGCTTTATAAAGGTTTGTTAAGCCAAGCTGAATTGGATCTTCAGAAGGTCCCTGTAATATACAAAAGCATCATATGGTAGGAGCATTACATTAAATTATCGATACTGAAATGTATTATCACAGACCTCGCAAGTATTGTCACAAAAATGGTGAAATTGCTATCACGTGGTGGGTAGAGTATTAGAATCAGGAAAACAGAAAAGAGAATCAGTATTTTAGTGATCTTGGGTATGTATCTTAACCCCTCTAGGTCTCATTTCTCTTGTCTATAAAATAAAGGATTTGGACTAAATGGCCAATACAGTCCTTTCTAGCTCTAAATTCTGTGATCCTATGACCTACACTTGAATTCCTAATCTGTCATTTGTTAGACAGGTGACCGAGGACAAAAGCGTTTATTTCTCTGGACCTCAGTTCCCTAAATTATAAAAATGAAAGTAAAAATTCAAATCCTGAATGAAAGACATTTATAAATATCTATTCATGTATTGTGCCAAGTTCTAGGGATATAATAAAATAAAAGTAAAATAGCCTCCATCTTTAGGGATCTTACATTCTAATAGGAATTACAATAAGAATAAAACCCAAATTTTAATAAAAGGGACAATATGTCAGTTATTCCACTAACTTTTATGTGTCGGGCATTATTTTGAACACTGAAGATACGAAGAAAGGCAGAAAACAGTCTTTGTTCTGAATTCTAATAGGCATTATGCTGGACCTAAATTCTAATACATGGAGCCAACATGTATAGAAAAGTGAAGACCAAGAAAGGGAGTCTCAATCTGGAGTCACAAAAATGATGAGTAGAACCATAGACAACTGATTGTTATGTCATTTTCAAAAGCAATGCTACGGATTTGCATGCTATTTCTACAGCAAGAGGTGAAAACTGGGGAGCTGGTGTGGGAAGAATTCCCACAGTAGGGCAGGTGGCATGATGTCTGTGGTGGATGGTAGCCACTGTTCCTGTTCTGCCTTTCTTTTTATTAGGAACTTCCTAAAAGCTACTTCTGTATTTCTGTTAGGCGTTAAGCTTAACTTTGATATATACATTTGAGCTCCAGTCTTCGAAAAATCAAAACCTTATCTCTCTCTATTATATATGTCACCATTGATCCAAATCAAGGGACAGTTATTGCTATTTTTTTTACCTAAGACTTTTCAAGATTTGTCCTTAGAAGAAGCCACATCATCTATGTAACTAAATAGGTAAATATAACTTTTCATTTTGATATAAAATGACTATGGCATTTAGGCAAGGTAGTTAAAAAACATGATGCTCTACGTTAGTTGTCTTACTTTAAAGGGTATTCTCAATGCTTTCTATCAGTTAAAAATTAATTGAGTTGTTTGTTTTTTTCTTTTCTGTGTGATGACTTGACACTCCATATTCAATATACAAAGGATGATAATGAGACCAAAGACCTGGTTTACCTCAGAGTCCTACAAGCAACCCTAAGGGGCTAGGTAAGAGTATCTTCTAGTATTATCACTCACAAATCCATATCCAATAAATTTCCCACAAAATCTATCACCAGGTAATATATCTCCAGTATCTATTTATTGACCAGATGACCTCTCCTCAACATCAATTAAAATTTATATCAATTAGCCTTTATAAAGGGATATTTGATGAGACAATAAGTTCAACAAGAACAATCACTTCCAAAACTGGAAGAACACTCTCCTCTATTATCTCCATTCCCTTGGGAGAGTGGGCTCAAACTTAAAGTGATTGCTGCCAACATTCCCTACTTCTTCCCCTCTTCCCCTCCATCAAGTTCACTACCTGATTGAAAAGTAGCTAGCTACCTTGCTGTAATATGGACTCCTTGGCTTTCAGATTTGATTCAATACTTAGTTGGAATTGGCCAATTGATCCTGAGATCTGCGTCCTTACTGCTTCTTCAGCTTCTACAGCTACCAGTAGATGTTGCTGTGGACTCCAAGTACTCTGGTGACTTCCAATATTTTGAAGCTCACCAAGTCATAGCATAGCTCACCTATCTCTAATACTCAGGCACCTTTAAATCAGTAAAGAATAAGCATTTAAGAGACAGAAACAGAGGCAGCAACATGCATTCATAGCCACATGAAGGTTGGGAAAGGAAAATAGTTAGCTGGTTGTAGCAAGACTTTGGCACAACTGCTACTATCTCTCCTGCCACCTAGTGGCTTAGAACATTCTTTCCCAAAAGCCACCAGGCAAGAGACAGACAGACATGTAGAGAGAGACAGAGAGTCAAAAAGACAGAGAGGAAGAGAGAAGGAGAAAGAGAAAATTAAAGGAAATGGTAGGTGATTTGAACCCAGACCTGGACCAAAAGAAGTCAATGAGTTGGATTGTCACTCAGTGAGTCGATAAAATTTATTAAGCTCCTACTATGTGCTCCTACTATGCTAAAAACCTTTGATTCTCACAACTCTGAAAAGTAGGTACCATCATCTCCATTTCGTAGTCATTAAATCAGAGACAAATAGAGATTAAGTGACTTATCCAGATTAAGTGTCTAAACCCTGATTTGATCTTAGGCAAGATTTCCTAATTCCAGGCCCAATGCTTTATCCACTGTGTCACCTAGTTGTTATCTGTGAAGTCATAGAACAATACACTTTCTGAAGTATGAAATTGAGGCTTTCCCAAAGGGAAATGACTCATGCGAGGCAAGAAAAATCTGTGACATGTTAGAAAACAAAAAATATGGGGGAAGAAGTAATGTAAAGGATGTTAACAAAGAACTGTATGAATAGAGGGAATAAAGAGGTCTATTCACATATTGAGGCAAAGGACAATTGATGAGCAACCTACATATTTCACTGAGATCTGATGTTTAGAGAAAGTGAAGAAGGTTCCCATTGCATTGAGACAACAGCAATATGGCAAACTTCTGAGAGGATGTGCTTAAGAGTTCCACAGGATGGGAAAGCATAGAAGGATGGTGATTGGCATCATTCCACTGAATAGCTACATCCATATAGTCATCCATCTATCTGAGTATTCGAGTAAGCTATTATTTGGCATCTTTTTGGCTGGTCTAAGAAATCCTTACAAAATGCAGATCTTCAATCTGTTCATATGTTCATTGAATATTATAACATTTGCCATAGAAACATGATGGAGAAAAGAATCACTGTTGAAAAAAATTCTATAAAATTCAAGATTAAGACTTGCCCAGTGGACTTTTTAAAGTCATAAATAGGGGCAATGAACATTAGGGAGGGGCTCTAATGATTTCTTTAGGTTCCAGAGTCAAGGACCTCCACTGAGTGCATTAGGAGAATGGATTCCTATGCAGGGAATGGAGGTGAATATGAACTCTCAAGGATAGTAGCCTAGCTTTGTGAAGCCTGATTTTACTGCCATATTGGAATCACAAATCTTAGGATCATAGTTTAGAGTTATACTCGGCATTAGAAATCATTAAGTGCACCCCCTCATTTTATAAATAAGGACACTACAGCCCAGAGAGGAAAGCAACTTGTATGGGATCACATTCAACCCAGATTTGAGCAAGGAGTCTCTGACTTCAAATACTCTGACCTTTTTACCATGCTATAATTTGGCATGGTTTAAATGAAGAAGATTAACAGCAGTCAGCTATATTGACCATAGAGTCAAAGGACCTCAGAGTTAACCAAGATTTTAGACGTTATCTGTTAAATCCAAACCTGAACAGGAATACTCTTTCCCTCTTACAACACAGGCAGCACAGGAAGAATAGTCCTCAGCTTCCCCTGAAGACCTCTAGTGACAAGCACTCTATTCTACTTTAGATGAATTCTAATTGGAGGTGGAAGGAAAGGAATACTTATTTATATAGTACCTAATATGTGCCAGACACTGTATAAAGTGCCTTTTACAAAATATTATCTTATTTGATCCTCACAACAACCCAGAAAGGTAAATATTATTATTATCCCCATTTTACAGTTGAGGAAACAGATGCAAATAGTGGTTAAGTGATTTAGCCCAGATTGCATAGTTAATTAAGAGTCTGAGTCTGGATTTGAGCTTAGATCTTCCTGACTGCAGTCTCAGCATGCTTTCCATTACACCACCAGTTGTGCAGTGACTGATTTCTCGGGCCATTTTGTATGCATTATTCTTCCTCTTACAATTATGAAACTTGTATAAAGTTTCTCCTGTGGCTTGTGTCTGAGAAGGGGAATGTTGACCAAACATCCAAAGAGACAGTAGCCTACCTTGGGAAAGAGTAAGGACAAGAGTGCTGTGGGATATCAAACTACCAACCATCTGCCATCTACTGAATTTCACGGTGAATAAGGAAGATAGCTGCAACCTGAGGAGAGTGGATGCTATAAGTTAAAGAAGACCAAGGCGACCAAGGAATCACTCCAAGTGAGAGGGGCTTGAGTAAGTCAAGAGAACAAACTGAATGAAGTACGTATTCAGGAGGCCTTTTTCATTCATGCTCTTTGTCTAGTTTGACTTGTGATCACCTGACACCAAACTCTTGCAGCCTGAAGCCCAGACTTTGCTTCTCTCAAGCCCGATATTAGGACCTTTTCATGAATTCCTGGTTTGGGCCTTGCTTCTAGCTCTGATACCAGTCCCGTGTCTGGCTCTTTCCAGTTTTAGATAAATCTACTCAGTTCCCGACACTGACTAGTTTCATATCACTCCCAGTCTCTGTTCTGGAAGTCTCCTCCAACCCTTCTCTCCCCCTGCTCTCCAGAAACTTAAGGGCTCCATCAGCAACCTGACTTTCATCTAACCATAATTCTTACCCCTCTCCGCCCAAGCTACATGAAGCAGTGCCCTAAGGGTTAGAAGAAGAGTAGCATAAATGGAAGGAAAGTGGAATAGTGTACTCTGAGTCTGGATCTGGACTTAAGATCATAGATTTTGAGTTAGGGTCATCAAATCCAGCCGCCTTATTTTATAGGTAAAGAAATAAAGACTAAGAGAATTGAAGCAACTTCCCAGAACCACAGAGATAGTATGTATCTGAGAAAGGATTTGAACTCAGGTCTTCCTAATGCCAGTTCTATGATCTGATTCTCCTTAAGTACCAGATTCCTTCCCAGGGCCCAGACAGAAAGAATATCAATCTCTGAGGGACTGGGAGGAGCAAAAGAAATAATTCAAGCCTTAGAATGAAAGCTGGAAATTAAGATGATTTGGCAATGAATGACAAAGCTACCTAAAGAAATGTAGCAAAGGTGACTCAGAAGTGAAATGGAGAAGCTATAGAAGAGTGATGTTTTAAGATAAGTCCAGGTAAATGGGCAACATGGAGTATAATTTACCTAATCTATGTAAAATCTAGGTCCTGACATTCTGTCTTACTATAGTAAAAATATATTATGCACTAACAGAAAGCATTTGCTGTCCTGATGTGAATAGTGTGGCAAATGGTCACTGAAGTGCAAAAGAAAGAGAGAAATCCATAACTCCCAGGAGCACCAGTTTTGGAAAAGAAATTCCCTTAATGTTTACCCAAGAAGCCTTTCTCAGGATTGACCTGACCCTCATTATCAAAATAAGATATGTGTGTCCAAGCACTAGTCCAGAATTCAGTTGTAGGCACAAATGGATGATTGGATGGGGAGGGTATTTCTAAGAACCAGCATGGTGGCATGGAAAAAGTCAAATAACATGATTTTGTGTCCAGGTTTGATCCCTGAGCAAGTTACTTAATTTCTCTGTACCTTGGTTTACTCAGCTGCAAAATGGGAATAATAATGCTTCCATGATTATCTGCTTCAAGGGTTTATTGTAAGGAATGTGCCTTGGAAAACAAATAGCACCATATAAATGTGATTTATGCTATTATTACCCATTCACTACAGGAGATCTGACTATTATTAGCACAAGGAAGCAAAACTGCAATAAATACCATCATCCCATTGCTCACACTGGGACCTTGTTTTACTCAATTATAATAAATTCTTGTTAAAAATACAAAGTCAATTTAGACAATCTAATATATTTTCAGACCCAGATCTCAACCAATTCAGTGACTGACTGGCCGGTACTTCACTAATCCTTAGGGAAGGCCATTATTTTCTCCATGGACCACTAAAGCAGGTAGCAGACAGAACAATGAGAACCAAATCAAATTTAATTGTCTCTGATTCGCTATATGCCATAAAACACATTTTATGTATGAGTAGCAACTTTCCTCTAAAGCACTTCACAGTTATTAACAGTATTAAGTACATAAATTGTATTTTATTGTAGGTCTTCTATTCCAAATGATATTAAAATGAGAATGAATTACTTTCTCTAGAAACCTGGCAAAACAAGGAAGAGAAATCTGTATTTGGGGCTTTGACTCTTCCAGAGTCTATTGATAGAACCTGTGTATTGCATGAGCAATAGAAAAATGGAAAATATGAGAATGGTCATTTATTACAGGAAGGGGGAAAATTTTCTTCTTGGAAACTACATCTCTCATCACCCTGTACAATATACAACTGATGGGTTTAACTCTCATCTCTATGCAGATGACTCCCAGATCTCCAGATATACAGTCAAAGTCCCTTCCATTTCAAAATGGATGTCTTAGACACATCATAAACTTAACATATCTAAAATTGAAAAAATAACCTTTCTCACCCGAATCTCTACTCTTTTAACTGTCTCTATTTTTCTGTCAAAGGCAGCACTATCATTTCATGATTTCAATATTTCCAAACATTTGCCAAATCTTGCCATTTCAACTTTCCCACTATCTTCTTCATCTATTCTCCATTTCATCATTCATATATCTTCCACCTTGGTTTAGGTTCTCATCTCATCTTCCCTGGTTCATTACAACAGCTTCCTAAATGATCTCCCTGACTCTAGGGTAGTACCACTGCCCCCAATCCTATGAATGCTTCCAAAATAATAATGCTTAAGCACAGATCCAATTGTGTTAATCTACTCAATCAACTCTAATGACTTCTGGCAGCCTCTGAGATAAAAGATAAACTCCTACTTTTACTTTTTACAGCCATACATAACTTGGCACCAACCTAGCTTTCCAATCTTCTTGGACCTCACTCCCTTTCCCACATACTTCAATACAATCAAACTAGTCTCTTTGTTCTTCACATACAATGCTCTAGCTCAAATTTTTGTGTCTTCGCACTGGAGTCTTCCCCACTCCTCAATGTAATTCTCCATTATCTCCACCATGTAGAGATCATCTCTTCATTTAAGCACTATCGTTTGCATTAGGTCATTCCTAATCCACCCAACTGCTAGGAGGGCTCTTCCTTCAAAAACATCTTTTGTGGTGTGTTTTATTAAAAAAAATAATTGTTGTTTTTTTAGTCAATTAGTCATGTCCAATACTTTGTGACCCCATTTAAGGTTTTCTAGGCAAAGATCTTGGAGTGGTTTGCTATTTCCTTTTGCAGCTCATTTTATAGAGGAGGGGTATATAGGTGTTCAAAGACCAGCCCTGCTGGTATGAGGGCCTACCAAGCCCTTCTCAGAGCTGCTGATCCAACTTTGGTGTCCACCTGGCATCCAACTCTCACCTGTGGTTTCAAGAAGCTATAGCATGTGCAACAGTCACACCCCAGTAAACCATCTTGGGCTAAACTGGGTCAGAGTAGCCAATGGGCTGTGAAACCATTGGTGTGCTCAGGCATGCCTACCCCAAACAGGTGTAGACTTCCCCTGGCAGAAGGGATGGATGAGAACAGCTTGTTCCAAGGGCCATGAAAGCAGCAGAAGGAGGTGCTATGGAGTGCTTAGGGCTGGGTCTCACCTCAAAGACACCAAGTTCATTCACTGTGTCCTAAGGCATCACCAGTTGTCCTAACACTTCTTAGCCATGTGACCCTGGGCAAGCTACTTAATCCCAACTGCCTAGCCTTTATCACTTTTCTGCTTTAGAATCAATTCTTAGTATCAGTTCTAAGACAAAAGGTAAGGGTTTTTTTTTTAAAAAGTCGTTTTAGTTCATTCTTTTTTTTTAACCCTTGCCTTCTGTCATATACATGTAATATTGCACATATATACAAATCTATATGTAGATGTGTATTCAAGTATCTATATTTGTGTTATAGGTATTGTATATGTTATACATTACACATATACATATATGTAAATACACATGTGAATTTATATATGAATAGATGGACAAAACTAGAGAAATGAACTTCTTGCCTCCTCCATTAGGATATTAACTCAGTGAGAGTAGAGATGACTTCATTTTTTTTCACTATATTCTTAGGTCTGGCACATAGTAAATGCTTGTTAAATAACCATTGCTGATTGAGTAACTAATTGATGGTACTATTCTAGCATGTACTCTGATTTGATAAGAATATTTGTACCTTCCCAAAGGGAGATGGGACAGGAAGTCTCATGAACAGAATGAGACAGATTTGAGCAGGGCACTGAAAGAGAAAGAGGAGAAAAAGGTCAAAAATCTGAGAAGCTTCCCTGCAACTGTGTCCAATTTCTCTCTCAACGAACAAGAAGCTTTCCCTTTTCTGTGCCAGGAAGTAAAGACTACAGATGTGTTCCCAGAGATTATTCTAATCTTAAGCAATCAACAAGTATATATTAAATAGTTATTAATGTACTAGACACTCTTCTAGGCAATTAGGACACAAACCCCAAAATAAAATAGACCCTGACTTTACATTTTATCAATCAAGAAGCGTTTATTAAATTAAGTGCCTATTGAGTGCCAGACACTGAGCTGAGTAGTAACACATAAAATGATTAAATGGTCCTTACCCTCAAAGACTTTACATTCCATCAGGGGGAACAACATGTGCACATAGAAATGAATGTAAAATATATTCAGAATAAATACAGGGTAACTGAGGGGAATACTAGCAGTTAAGGGGAGAAGAGGGTCAAGATCCAGAAAGGCTTCATATAGGTGACACTTGTTTTGTTTTTTTGAAACCCTTGCCTTCCATCTTAGAATCAATATTGTGTACTGGTTCTAAGGTAGAAAAGCAATAAGGGCTAGGCACTGGCAATTAAATGATTTGCTCAAGGTCACACAGCTAGGAAGTGTCACCTAGCAGTGAGTGGAGCCAAGAGGATTCAACTTACATTTCCTAGAAGTTTCTGGAGGTTGTAGTTTGAGAAATGGTAGTAACAAAAATTCATGACTTGAATCTATTGTTCATTATGTACCTTCTCTTTTAAGTAAACATCTTTAGATACTCCTATAACATCATGTGATTAATTTTAATTTTAATTAATTAACTTGTCAGGGGAGCAGTGGTTGAGCAGATACTGAACCCAAACAGCATCTAAGAAACTGAATATGGCCAGGGAAGCAGAGTACAAAGGAGGGGACTGGAGAGATGTACACTACCAAGACTCGAAAGTCATTCACTAAAGATGAGTAGCTTCTTAAGTGACAAGATGTTCTTTTTGGGGGAAATTTCCCCTTTAGAATTATGATAATTTCCATTTTTTACTTTCACATGCATTGCCTCCTTTGATTTACTCTTTACAACTCTTTGAGGCAGGTAAAGTAGGTATCATTAACCCCATTTTACAAATGAAAATATTGTTCCCTAGAGAAATTAAATGTCTTGACAGAGGCCTCACAGATAGTATGTTGCAAAGCCAAACTAAAACCCAAGTCTCAGGCTCCAAGGTTAGTGCTTTTTCAATTATAATCATGCTGGCTAGACTGTTTAGTAACTACCCCCCTTAGAGAGAAATTAACCTCTAAAGACTGGTCCCCAACCAGAGTTCATAACATTCACATCTGGAGATACTTAAAGTATTAAGATTCACTTAATGGCCCCAAATCATTAAATGTCTTTGGATTTATTCTTTCATTTGTTCAACAAAGATTTAGTGAACATCTATTACATAACACTGTGTAAATCTCAGTGGGAAATAAAGAGAAAACATAAGATATGGTTCTTGCCTTTAAAGAGCTTATAATATAGTTATTGAGGAGATATGAAAAATTTAAGCAACTACCCAACTTTCAAATGTAACCAAATAAGGCTAAGATGTATACTTAGAATTGGTTTATCTTTTTTTTATGTTCCTAAGAATTTATTTCCAAGTGTCTCAGCCTCTCTCCTCCTCCCCACTTCATCTGGTGAACATATATATGTATATATATATATACATACATATGTATATACATATATATATATATACACACATATATATGTCAGACAGACAGACAGACAGACAGACACACACACACACACACACACACACACAGAGAGAGAGAGAGAGAGAGAGAGAGAGAGAGAGAGAGAGAGAGAGAGAGAGAGACTTTTGTGTTTCCATTTCTCATGGATTGGAGGTGGCATTCACAAGAGAACTGTTTTCCAAAAAGTTATTCAGACTATGGGTTTGCTCACATCCATTCCTGCTGTCATAGTTAGATTTCAGCTGCTTCAGGGCATCAGACAGGTTTTCCACCTACAGGATGCCCAGTGCACAAAGGGAAAGAAAGCGCCGTGTACTGGATATGAGCCCATCTGACAAAACTTGTGAAAAACAGTCAAAGTCTGTACCTGTACATAATGATCAAACATATGGATATGTGAAATGTACTTTGACATTAGTCATATGCTTATCAAAATGAAAATAATCCAGAGCCTGCAAATATGATGCCACCATCTAATTAGAAACCATTCCCAGGTCAGCTCTTCATGCTATTGTCAGAGAAGAAAGACCAATTTCCAAGGAAGATTCAGAAGAAAAAGAGGTCTTGGAGTGTCGTATAAAGGAAGAGGTAGAAGTGTAAAGTTGATAACATCCATCAGAAAAATATGTGTAATATTATTAAGATTCACAACTAGAATAGTGAACAGATTTGGAAGGAGATTTTTTAAAGTGGGAAGCTCTTCATGCTATTGAATGACTAGGTGACATTCTGTGTGATCCAAGACTGATACAATTTGAAGACAACCATCTATTAGATATCTTGAACTTGATTTCCTAGACACGTCTTAAACTCAGCTTGTCCCAAACTGAACTCAATATTTTTCTCCACTCACTCTAGAGGTCACCACTATCCTCCCAGTCACACAAGCTGGCAATTTATATGTCATCTTCATTTCCTCACTCTCTCTTACCCCCCTACCTCCAATCAATGATTAAGTCCTATCTCTTCTACCTTCATTACATCTCTTTATTCCCCTTCTCTCCTTTTATTCTGCTACCACCATGGGAGGGCTCTTATCATTTCATACCTGAACCATGCATGACAAGGCTTTTTGCTTGATCTTCCTCTTTCAGGTGTCTCAAAGCATCAAGGAACTCTGAAGGAGATACAGGAGGCAGTATGTACCAGGCATATTAGATCCACCCTTACATGGTGACCATCAGCTCTCCTCAGACCTTGATAGAGACAGCATAGGACCATGAACCCAAGAATCATGGGAACATGATTCTAAACCACCAGACCTGTTTCCTGCCCAGTCCCTGCAGTCAACATCGAGGGGAAGAGTTCATTGTGGAGATAGGGATCACCTTCTTTATGGCTACCTACAACTGACCAACAACCACTAATAGGCAGATAGGTATAAAAACATCCAGATAACACAGGTCCTACTTCCAGGCCAGCCCTCACAGACATCTTCTGGGGAAGCAGCTCCTATATTGAAAAGGGCAACCATCCCCACTGACTGAAACCCATATACTAGCCTATGAAGCAGAAGGGTGCCCAGCTGGCCCAGGACCTGAGACCAAGAATCTTGAGAATAGTAATGCTTCTAGCCCATTGCCCAAGAAACAACCACCATGGCTGTAATAACTGCTCTCACTGGTGGCCCATTCACAATCATTAAAGACCCAGGAAAGAAAGCTCCTGTCAGCAATGTCCTTGGCATGGTCAAATGATTCAGTATTAGAAACTGATATGATTTTATCAGTGAAAATGTTCTTAAAGGAGAGACATGAGCATCCGTTTTGTCAGTGAAGACAGCAGAACTAAAGGAATATTGAACACAGTAGCAACAATATTGTAACAATAATCAACTTAGTCAAAACGTAACTATGCTCATTGATACAATGACCCACTCACTACAACTCCAAAGAGCTCATGATAGAAAATACTATCCATCTCCAGAGAAAGAAATGATGAAATCCAAGTATGAATTGGAGCATATTTTCTTTCACTTTATTTTTCTTGTTTTTTTCTTTCACAACATAGCTAATGTGGAAATAGGTTTTGCATGACATCATATGTATAATGGGTATTATATTTCTTGATTTCTCAATGTATAGAGGAGTGTAAAGGAGGGAGAGAATTTGGAACTGAAAGTAAATTTAAATTTTTAAAAATCTTCTTTACCATTGAATCCTAAGGATTATGGGATCGTTCCATCTGACTTGCAACTGAAACTTGCAATATAAGTTGCCTTCTAAATTACAGTGGTTACTCCTTGAAATCAGGAACTATCTTACTTTTCTATTTGTATCCAGCTTAGTACAGGACTTACTCACATAGTAAGCACTTAATAAATGCTTTTTTCCCTTTCATTCATTCATTTATTCATCCATCCATTCATTCTCTCCCTACCCCAGTCCATCCTCCACTGAGCTGCCAAAGTGATCTTCCTATGAAATCAATTCAATAAACTCCACTGACTCCCTATCACCTCCAGAATCAAATATAAAATCTTCTCATTTGCTTTTAAAGCCCTTCCTGACCTAGGCCCATCTTACCTTTTAAAATTTCTTATACCTTATTATTCTCCATGAATTCTGAAGTCCAATGGCACTGGCCTCTTTGCTGTTCTTCACAGGAGGCATTCCATGTCCTGATTCCACCCATTTTTGCTAGCAATATCCCAAGCCTGGAAGATTCTCCTACCTTATCTATGCTTCCTAATATTCCTTCAAATCTCAAATGAAATTCCACCTCCTGCAAGAAGTCTTTCCTGATCTCCATTAATGATAATACTTTCCTCCTAAGATTAGCTCAGTTTATTCTGTATATATCTTGTTTATACATAGTTGCTTTTGTGTTTTCTCCCACATTAGACTGTGATCTTTATGAGAGGAGAGACCATGTTTTTGCCTTTTTTGGATCTCTAACACTTAGCACACTTCTTGGCATATAATAAGTGCTTAAAAAATGCTTGATTACTTGATATTGACTTACAGTATTACAGAGAATAAGTATGTCTCCAATGAAGCAGAAGCTCCTTTTTTTTTAAACCCTTTACTTCTGTGTATTGGCTCCTAGGTGGAAGAGTGGTAAGGGTGGGCAATGGGGGTCAAGTGACTTGCCCAGAGTCACACAGCTGGAAAGTGTCTGAAGCTGGATTTGAACCTAGGGCCTCCTGTCTCTAGGCCTGACTCTCAATCCACTGAACTACCCAGCTGCCCCCGAAGCAAAAGCTCCTGATGTGGTATGATACATTTCATATATTTTCATACATTTTCAATGTATTAACTGGTTCTGCTGATTTTTTTCTGTTTTCTTTTCCTTTTTTTTTCCTTAAAATATTATTTGTAATATAGGATATCATGTAGGAGAAATTCTGTTCCTGTAAAATACAAAAGATATCAGTAGAAAATATATTTAAAAAGAAAAAGAAGATCAAAATGAATGTTAATATACTTAAGGAGATCAGAGGTAGAATAAAACCACTCATTCATTCTTTCACTCATTCATTTATTCATTTAACAAGGTTGCTGAGAAGCTACCACTTTCAATACATGATGCTGGATGTTACACAGGATACAACACATATAAAACACAGTCATTACTCTCAAAGGGTTCACTGCACACTGAATCAAGAAAGTCTTATAGAACAATGGAATCTAAGATGGGAGACATTCAGAGGTCATCAAGATAACCCCTATTTAAAGCATAAAATTTGCCTCCCAAATCCTCAAAAACCTCTCTTCTAACTTCTGCTTGATTGTTTCTCTTTTAATGGTGATCCGTTCTAGACATTAGACCTTCTTCTTTTCTCTCTAAATAAGCTCAGTGCTCTCACAAATTTCCATGGTTTAATTATTATCTCTATGTAAATGAATCTCAAACCTATATAGCTTATCCTAGTCTCCTTTATGAGTTCCAGTCTCACAAGTGCAACTGATTATTGCATATTTCCAAATGGACCTTCCACAGGCATCTCAAACTTAATATGCTCAAAACAGAATTATTTCACCCACTCTCATCCCCAAATCTACCTCTCCTCTGTGATGAGATTAAATCTATCCTGCCCATCTTTAGATTTAATCACCAAAGGTGAAAACATCCCCACTTAACTCACAAGTTAGGTGGTCTGTGACCCACATGTGTTAGAATGAGTGACAAATCAGAATTTACTGACTGCCTCCTGAGCAGTCCTAAGAAAAGCATCTGTTGTGATTGGACATGCAAACTAAAAGGAAGGTACAGGAAGTGATGCAAGAAAGGCCCTTTAAAAACAGACCTAAGTGAGTTGGGCTCTCTCTTCTGGTTCATGAACGGAACCTGAAAGACCTGGACCCAGAGACCTTGGTGAGACTGTTCTTAAGTTTCTCTTAGAACTACACATGGTGAGTGAAGAAGGCTAACTCCTTTAACCTTCTAGGAGGTACTAGCCTCCAGGAGGCTCCCTTGATTGGGAGAAGCCCTTGTGGCTAAACCCCTTGTTAATTGACTTTTAGGCTCTAGCTGGGCCTCTGGAGCACTGCCAGAGTAAAGCCCAGACTTGAATACAATTTCTTACGCTACCCTCTTCTCATCTCCCTACTTCTACTCTCTACTATATTTTGTAAGTAAGTCACTAAAATCATTTTGGGGATTGATAATTATTCAATTTCCTGGTGACCTAGCCTTTTAATATATTCAACCAAAACCCCCCTTTTCCCTCTTACACCTCCAAACTTATCTATTTCTGATGAGGGAACAATTATTATCTCAGATATCTGGACTTGAAGATATCCTTAATTCTTTTTTTAAAAATTATTGTTTATTTATTTATTTTTAAATATTTTGCCATGGTTACATGATTCATTTCCTTTCTCTTCCCCTTTCCCTCCCCCTTCCTGAAGCTGACAAGCAATTCCATTGGGTTATGTATGTGTTATCACTCAATACCTATTTCCATATTATTCATTTTTGTAATAGACTAATCTTTTAAAAACCAAAACCCCAAATCCTATATCCATATAAACAAGTAGATATCCTTAACTCTTATCTTTTCCTCTCCCTCTCCTTCATATTCACCTTCAAACAGTGGTCAAATTATTGATTCTCCCTCCACAATATCTCTTCCAACTCTCCTTTTATTTCTACTCAAACAGCCACCAACGTAGTTTTGTTGTTAATTCATTTCATAGTGTCCAACTTTTTGTTACCTCATTCAAGATTTTCTTAGAAAAGATACTGGAATGGTTTGTCATTTCCTTCTCCAGGCCCATTTTATACATAGGGAAACTGAAGCAAACAGAGTTAAGTGACTTGCCCAGGGTCATACAGCTAGTAAGTAACTGAAGCCAGATTTTAACTCAAGTCTTCCAGGCCCTGTGCTCTAGCTTTTGTGCCACCTAGCTGCTCAACATCTCTTCCATCCATCCTCTTATTTCCACTCACTTAGTCACCAACCTAGTTTAAGTCCTCATTATCTCTTCTCTGAACTACTTCAATAACCTCTTAACTGATCTCTCTGCTTCCAGGATCTCCCCTCTCCAATTCATCCTCATCCATTGATTTAGAACAATCTTGTACATTGATTTAGAGCTGAAAGAGACCTTAGAGGTTATCTAATCCAAATCCTTCATTTTACAAATAAGAAATAGGTCCAGAGAGATTAAATGAATTGTTCAAAGTCATACAGGGAGTAAAGCAATGGTCTGTTTATGTTCCTACCTGCTCAAAAAACATCAATGGTCCCATATTGCCTCCAGGAAAAAATACAAACTCTTCATCTTAGTTTTTCAAGTCCTTCATTATCTAGTTCCAGTCTACCAAGATTCTTGCACATTACTTGCCTTCACATCCTTTATATTCTAGCTGAACTGATATATGTGTTCGTCCCCAAATTCTTTAGGATATTTCCTAACTCTCCACCTTTGTACAGACTGTTGCCAGTGTTTGGAATGAATTCTCTACTCATCTTTACCTCTCAGAAGCCTTACTTTCCTTCTAAGCTTAATTGATTTTCTTAAAGAAAAATTTACCTGTTGTTCTTAGTTATTAGTGATGTCTCCTACTCAAATCATTTTATTTATATATATATATATATACATATATATATATACACACACACACACAAGCTTATCTGTTTACATAGATAGGCAAACATATGTATGTATATACATACATATATATATTTGTATATTCCCATAGACATTGTATATGTTTGTGGAAGACAGTCATATAGAGAAATGCAACTACTATTCTTATTGTACCATCTCAGTGTCAGTGAATTCCTTTGCTTAAGTTAAATCTATTAACTACACCAATGGAGTGTGTGTGTGTGTGTGTGTGTGTGTGTGTGTGTGTGTACGTGCTTGTGTATTTATCCCTCAGTTGTTTGTAAGTTCAATGAGAACAGTAATTATTTCTCATTTGCCTCTGTATCTCTGGGGCCCAGAATAGTGTCTTGTGCAAAGTAGGAACTTAACAAATGCTTTTTGAATTGGATTGAATTGGATTTGGTCATTGTTGTTCAGTCATCTCCAACTTTTCCTGACCACTTTAAGGGTTTTCTTGGCAAAGATAGTGGAGTGCTTTGCCATTTCCTCCTCTGGCACATTTTACAGATGAGGAACTGAGACAAATAGGCTTAAGTGATTTGTTCAGGGTCACCCAGCTAGTAAGTACCTAACAATGAATATCTCTTCCATTATTTATTATTCTTTATTTCATTAAAGAGGGTTTGGTCATTGCATTTATGTCTTCAATGTGTCTTCATTGATTGGCTCCTAGATAATTTATACATTTTGTAGTTATAATGAATAGGGCTTCCCTTCTATCATTTCTTCCTGGCTTTCATTAATATGTTATAGAAATGCTATTGAAATTACTGGATTTATTTTGTATCTTGCTACTTTACTGAAATTAGCGATTTTATCAATTCATTTCTTCACTGATTCTCTAGAATTTGTAAAAAAAAAATCTTCAATGCTCCCTCTCTGTTACTCCCTAAACTTACAGCCTTAGACTGGATCTCCCAATGACCTTATTTCAAGGTATTTTGTGGGCCCAGACTTCCCAAAACATAATAAGCTCGCATTACTATATTTAACAGATCTAACTCAAGCAAAGGCACTTACTGAGATGGCATCTTAAGAACTGCAGCTGCAAAACATTTCCTTGAACAACTGAGGTACATTCTCCCACATATACATACAGTGTCAATAAGAAGGATGGGCACACACAAAGAGTATACTAATAGAGGAGCACACACTTAGGAAATACACAACTGAAACAATCATATCTACAAGGCTATAAGACCCTAATGTCCCTTCTTTTATCATGTCCTCCACTTGGGTGCAGTGTTTTTGTTTAGGGAGGTCACTGTTAGGCCTTTTTCTTTCTGCAGCTCAACTCCCTACATTCAAGGCTTATTTACACTTGACTCACAAAGCTTTTCTTTTCTTCCTCTTTGTTTCTTTGTTTCTTTTTCTTTCTCTCTCTCTCTTTCTTTCTCTTTCTTCCTTCCTTCCTTCCTTCCTTCCTTCCTTTCTTTCTTTCTTTCTTTCTTTCCTTTCTTCCTTCCTTCCTTCTTTCTTTCTTTTTTCTTTCTTTCTT